>NC_057807.1:58122579-58325209 GCF_018294505.1 Triticum aestivum
GTCGACCAAGCGCCCTCGGACCACCTCTCCGGTGCCGACTGAAAAGGCGCCGAAGCAGCCCAGGGCGGCCTCGTCGAAGCCGATCAAACTCTTGCCGAAGATGAAGGTGTCCATCCCCACCATATCAGGGTAACTGTGCTGCTCATATTTTCTTATTCTGTGTGAACTTTATCTCTGGTCGACGCTGAAGTTAGTCGACTGATCCTTTGGAGTTGCAGTGCTGCTACTTCTGAGACCTCGGCCCGGGCTGATGACCACGAGATGGAGGATGCAGCAACTTCGAACCCAGGTACTGTATTCTTAACACCGTTCTTAGTCGACTGACTCGCGATCTCTGATCCTGATTCTTCTCCGCAGCTCCACCCAACACTGTTATCAATCTCCCTGACGACGACGAGGATGAAGAACCACTGACACGCAGGAGGAGTCGGAAAGCGTCCGCCAGTAAGGTGCCTCAGGATGTGACGGCGCCTGAGATTCTGACTGTGGAGGAAGAGAACACCACTCGACACACGGTGTCCTTCGCAAATCCACTGACGAGTGCTCAGCAGCCCTCCCTCTTCACGACGCACCACGTCCCGAGGACCAAGCTGGCGCAGCGAAGGAAGCAATACGCCAGGCGGGACTCATGATGGAGCAGCTGAAGACCATCCGGGATGCGAGCCAGGCAGCTTATGACGCCAGTTCTGCCCTCCAAAGCAATGTCCAGGTCAGTCGACCACTGTTTGTTCTGTTGGATATGCTACCAAAAACTTTTCTTTTCCGGAATTTATAGTAGTCACCCAGTGGGTGTGTCGAATAAACTCCATGTTAGCGGGGGCACGCTGAGTGCACCCGCTGGGTGTAGTCCCCAAGGCTAAGGTCGACTGCTGGCAGTCGGCCTTAGGCTTTATGATGTCAATCTTTCTGTCAGTCGACTGGTCGACTGGATTTCACAAACCGGTGGGGGCACGCTGAGTGCACCCACTGGGTGTAGTCCCCAAGGCTAAGGTCGACTGCTGGCAGTCGGCCTTAGGCTTTATGACGTCAATTTTTCTTTCAGTCGACTATGTCGACTGGATTTCACAAACCGGTGGGGGCACGCTGAGTGCACCCACTGGGTGTAGTCCCCGAGACTGTGGTCGACTGCTTGCAGTTGATCACAGTCTTAGAGAATGCATCTTTTTTTTTGAGGTCGACTGGTCGACTTTGTCTTCATCGGGATTAGTGGGGGCACGCTGAGTGCACCCACTGGGTGTAGTCCCCGAGACTACGGTCGAATGCTTGTATTTGGCTGTAGTCTTAGAAACGTGTGTTTTTCCCTTTTTCACTCGGAAGTGAATTATATTTGACATTTAGTCGATTGGTTCTTCGCAGAACTCCTGTGATCTTGTGGCTCGCTACTCAGAGCTGGAACAAAAACATACTCAAGTCGAGCTGAGCTTGAAGCTGGTTCAGGAGAAGCTGACAAAGGCAAAGGAGGAGACCGAAGGTATGTTTGGTGAGACCCTGACGACTGCTTTTCCCCTTGCTTGTTTCAAAATCTGATCTTGCTGTAACTTGCAGGTAAGGTAAGGGAGGCCCAGCAGAAGAAAGACCTTGAGCTAGCTGAGAAGATCAAGCTTGCTGACGAGAAGTTAGCTTCAGTCACCAAGCTCGAACAAGACAATACCAATCTGAAAGCTGCTCTTGGGATTGCCAACAAGGAGGTCAGTCGACTGAAAACTGATAAAGCTGCCCTGACCGACCAAGTCAGCAAATTGACTGAGAAGAAAACTGAACTGGAGGCCTTCCTGAGTGGCCTTGCCAAGAAGCTGTTTCTTATGCTTGAAGGTAAACCTCCATGTTTGGCAAATATTTCCAATTGTGGCTTTTTCCATTCGACTATCCCCTTGACTTAGTGATCACCCTTGCAGAATTTTGTCAAAACTTTGAAGAAGAAACTAGCCGACTGGAGCCAAACCTCGACCCCGTCAATTCTCCGGTGAACGACGAAGTTGCCATGGATGTTTTCCGACTGGAGTCTCGTGTTGCAGCTGTCGTGGACTATCTCGCAAGGCTGAAGGCCGCCACATCTCGCATCGACTCGACGCTCTGGCCTGAGGAGACACTTCAGAATGACCTTGAGTCACTGATGGCCCGCTTGAACACAATCCCTGGTCGAGTGCAGGAGTGGAAGAAGTCTTCGGCTCGGTGTGTTGCAGATGTCGCTCTGTGTCTGGCCCGAGTCCACTGCAAAGATGCTCGAGAAGAGAAGCTGGCGGCCCTTCGGGTGGCCAATACCAAGAAGCACGACTTCAGGTCCTTTATGGAAACTTTCCTTGCAGCTGCCACTCGTATCGCCGACGGAATTGACCTTGATGAATTCGTTGCACCTTCCAGCCCTCCACAGGAGGGGTAAAAATCTTCTTCTGGCTCGATACTTTTAAATTTGCCTCGGTATGCCGAGTGGAATTGTAACCGACAAACCTTAACGGGCTTGATGCCTGAGCACTTTCGGTTCCTTTAGATGCCGATTCAAACTGGAATTTGGTGCTTGAATACGATTGCCTTCGGCTCGAAATGTCTTTTGCAGGTTCAAAGCAAGGCGCCTTTATTGCAATCGACTTATCCTGCGGTCCACTTAGGCCGCAGCTAAACCTCCGAGTGGGAGTCAGGCTTACCACTCGGTAGGATTTTTATAACTTAGGCGAGCACATGGCTGCAGCTAAGCCCCCGAGTGAGAGGGTTGCTCTTCACTCGGTGGAATTTTTATAACTTAGGCGAGTGCTTGGACTGCAGCTAAGCCTCCGAGTGAGAGGGTTGCTCTTCACTCGGTAGGATTTTTACAACTTAGGCGAGTGCTTGGACTGCAGCTAAGCCCCCGAGTGAGAGGGTTGCTCTTCACTCGGTAGGATTTTTATAACTTAGGCGAGTCCTTGGACTGCAGCTAAGCCCCCGAGTGAGAGGGTTGCTCTTCACTCGGCAGGATTTTTATAACTTAAGCGAGTCCTTGGACTGCAACTACGCCTCCGAGTGAGAGGGTTGCTCTTCACTCGGTAGGATTTTTATAACTTAGGCGAGTCCTTGGACTGCAGCTAAGCCCCCGAGTGAGAGGGTTGCTCTTCACTCGGTAGGATTTTTATAACTTAGGCGAGCACGAGGCTGTAGCTAAGCCTCCGAGTGAGAGGGTTGCTCTTCACTCGGTAGGATTTTTATAACTTAGGCGAGCACGAGGCTGCAGCTAAGCCTCCGAGTGAGAGGGTTGCTCTTCACTCGGTAGGATTTTTATAACCTAGGCGAGTCCTTGGACTGCAGCTAAGCCCCCGAGTGAGAGGGTTGCTCTTCACTCGGCAGGATTTTTATAACTTAAGCGAGTCCTTGGACTGCAACTACGCCTCCGAGTGAGAGGGTTGCTCTTCACTCGGTAGGATTTTTATAACTTAGGCGAGTCCTTGGACTGCAGCTAAGCCCCCGAGTGAGAGGGTTGCTCTTCACTCGGTAGGATTTTTATAACTTAGGCGAGCACGAGGCTGCAGCTAAGCCTCCGAGTGGAAGGCTGGCTTACCACTCGGTAGGATTTTGATAACTTAGGCGAAAAGGATTCGCAGCTAAGCCTCCGAGTGGGAGGGTTGCTCTTCACTCGGTAGGATTTTTATAACTTAGGCGAGTCCTTGGACTGCAGCTAAGCCCCCGAGTGGAAGGCTGGCTTACCACTCGGTAGGATTTTTATAACTTAGGCGAGCACGAGGCTGCAGCTAAGCCTCCGAGTGGAAGGCTGGCTTACCACTCGGTAGGATTTTGATAACTTAGGCGAAACGGATTCGCAGCTAAGCCTCCGAGTGGGAGTCTGGCTCACCACTCGGTAGGATTTTTACAAACTTAGGCGAAATGGATTCGCAGCTAAGTCACCCACTGAGGGGAATTTCATTGGACAAAAATAAAAAGTGACAGATATTATGGAGGAACTATGACACTATTATTTTGAGGTCCATGAACTACAAAAGTACTTTATTGCAACTCATCCGAATGATAAAACTTAAGTGTAGAATGGGCGGAGTAGCTCCGCGTTCCAAGCTCGGGGCTCGTCGAAATTATGCTCGACGTTGTAAAGACGGTACGCCCCATTGTGGAGGACCTTGGTGACTATGAAGGGGCCTTCCCAAGAAGGAGCAAGCTTGTGTGGTTTGTGCTGATCCACTCGGAGAACCAAATCTCCTTCCTGGAAGGCTCGACCTCTCACATTTCGGGCGTGGAAACGGCGCAGATCTTGTTGGTAGATGGTCGACCGGATCAGAGCCATCTCCCTTTCTTCCTCTAAAAGGTCGACTGCGTCCTGCCGCGCTTGTTCAGCTTCTGCTTCGTTGTAGATTTCGACTCGGGGAGCATTATGCAGAAGATCACTTGGTAAGACCGCTTCGGCTCCGTAGACCAAGAAGAATGGAGTTCTTCCGGTCGACCGATTAGGTGTGGTCCGCAGTCCCCAGAGTACAGAGGGAAGTTCATCGACCCAAGCTCCAGCCGCGTGTTTGAGATCACGCATCAGTCGAGGCTTCAATCCCTTAAGAATCAGTCCATTAGCTCGCTCTGCTTGTCCATTCGACTGCGGATGGGCGACTGATGCGTAGTCGACCCGTGTGCCCTGGGAGTCGCAGAAAGCTCTGAATTCCTCTGAGTCAAAGTTCGACCCATTATCCGTAATGATGCTGTGCGGGACTCCATATCTGAATATTAGTTCCCTGATGAAGCTAACAGCAGTACCGGTGTCAAGGCTCTTGATTGGTTTAGCCTCGATCCACTTGGTGAACTTGTCGACTGCCACCAGTACATGCGTGAAGCCACTTCGTCCTGTTCTCAAAGGACCGACCATGTCCAGCCCCCAAACTGCAAAAGGCCAGACGAGTGGGATGGTCTTCAAAGCTGACGCAGGCTTGTGCGACATATTCGAGTAGAACTGACATCCCTCGCACTTATCCACTATCTCTTTTGCCATCTCATTCGCCTTGGGCCAGTAAAATCCGGCTCGGTATGCTTTGGCCACGATGGTCCGAGAGGACGCATGATGACCACAGGTCCCCGAGTGAATATCATTGAGGATGAGTCGACCTTCTTCTGGTGTTATGCACTTCTGACCGACTCCAGTCGCGCTTTCTCTGTATAATTGTCCTTTGATTACGGTAAAGGCCTTAGATCGACGGACGATCTGTCGAGCCTCTTCCTCATCCTCCGGAAGCTCTTTCCTCAAGATATATGCGACATACGGAATCGTCCAGTCGGGAATGACCACCAAAACCTCCATGATCAAGTCGACCACCGCTGGGACTTCAACTTCAGTCGGATCTGTGGCGCTCTTGGGCTGCGGAGTTTCTTCGGTGAAAGGATCTTCTTTGACTGACGGAGTGTGTATATGCTCCAAGAACACACCACTCGGAATGGCTTCTCTCTTGGAACCTATCTTTGCTAGATCATCAGCTGCTTGATTTTTCAGTCGGGGTATATGATGGAGCTCCAACCCCTCGAACTTCTTTTCCAGCTTCCTCACTGCACTGCAGTATCCAGTCATGGCTGGGCTTCTCACGTCCCACTCTTTCATCACCTGATTGACCACTAAATCCGAGTCGCCATAGACCATTAGGCGACGGACGCCGAGTGAAATGGCCATGCGCAACCCATATAGGAGGGCCTCATATTCTGCCTCATTGTTGGAGGAATCAAAGTGAATCTGGAGCACATATCTGAGCTTATCTCCTCTGGGGGAAACCAGGACAACCCCAGCACCGGAACCATTCAACATCTTAGAGCCATCAAAAAACATGGTCCAATGCTCCGAGTGAACTTCAGTCGGCTGCTGTTGTTCAATCCACTCGGCGAGGAAATCTGCTATCGCCTGGGACTTAATGGCTTTCTTTGCCTCAAACTTGATATCAAGGGGAAGAAGTTCAATCGCCCATTTGGCCACTCGACCAGTTGCATCTCTGTTGTGCAAAATCTCTGATAGTGGAGCGTCGCTGACGACTGTGATGGAATGGTCAGAGAAATAATGAGCAACCTTCTTTGTGGTCATGTATATTCCATACACAAGCTTCTGATAATGAGGATATCTCTGCTTGGATGGAGTCAAGACTTCAGACAAATAATACACTGGGCGCTGAACTTTGAGAGCTTTTCCTTCTTCTTCCCGCTCGACCGTTAGCACAGTACTGACGACTTGTCCTGTGGCTGCGATGTAGAGCAACAGAGGCTCTTTGCTGATTGGAGCAGCAAGCACCGGCTGGGTGGAGAGCAGAGCTTTTAGCTCGGCAAACGCTGCATCAGCTTCTGGAGTCCACTCGAACTTGTCAGCCTTCTTCATCAGTCGGTAAAGAGGCAGTGCCTTTTCACCGAGTCGTGAGATGAATCGACTTAATGCGGCCAAGCATCCAGTAAGCTTCTGGACATCGTGCACTCGCACAGGGCGTTTCATTCGGAGAATAGTGCCAATCTTCTCTGGGTTAGCGTCGATTCCCCGTTCGGAAACGAGAAAACCGAGTAACTTGCCACCAGGAACTCCAAATGTGCACTTTGATGGATTGAGCTTGATATCATACCTTCTGAGGTTGGCAAATGTTTCGGCGAGGTCAGCGAGCAGGTCGGAACCTTTTCGTGACTTGACAACAATATCATCCATATAAGCTTCCACATTCCGACTGATTTGAGTGAGTAGACACTTCTGAATCATTCGCATAAATGTGGCTCCGGCATTCTTGAGGCCGAATGGCATGGTGATATAGCAGAAGCACCCGAATGGAGTGATGAAAGCTGTTTTTACCTCATCGGGCCCGTACAGACGGATCTGGTGGTACCCGGAGTAAGCATCTAAAAAAGACAACCTCTCGCATCCCGCGGTCGAGTCAACAATTTGATCTATGCGAGGGAGAGGAAAGTGATCTTTCGGGCAGGCCCGGTTGATGTGCTTGAAATCAATGCACATTCGGAGCGACTTGTCCTTCTTAGGAACCATGACGACATTAGCGAGCCACTCGGAGTGGTATATCTCTCGGATAAATCCTGCCGCCAACAGTCGAGCCACTTCTTCACCGATGGCCTTTCTCTTCTGGACGGCGGACCGCCGAAGATGCTCTTTGACTGGTTTTGCAGACGAGTCGACTCTTAGGCGATGCTCAGCCAGTCCCCTGGGAACACCTGGCATGTCAGCGGGCTTCCATGCAAAAATGTCCCAGTTCTCACGGAGGAACTGGATGAGCGCTTCTTCCTATTTTGGGTCGAGTGTTGTGGAGATGCGGGTTGGAGCTGCTTCGGGGTCGGTCGGGTGAATGTGAACAGGCTTCGTCTCACCGGACGACTGGAATGCAGACTCTGTGGCGGGCTTCTTGGATCGCAGCAAGTCACTCGGATCTGCGTTTTGCTTGTATTCTTCGAACTCGACCGCTGTCACTTGGGAATCGGCAATCTTGGAGCCCTTCTGAAAGCACTCCTCTGCCTTTTTCCTATCACCGGTGACAGTGATCACACCTTTGGGACCGGGCATCTTCAATTTGAGGTACACGTAACATGGTCGAGCCATGAACCGTGCATAGGCTGGTCTCCCCAAAATGGCATGATATGCACTTTGAAAATCCACGACCTCAAACGTCAACTTTTCTTTGCGAAAATGCTTCGAATCACCAAACACTACGTCCAAAGCTATCTGGCCGAGTGACTCGGCCTTCTTCCCTGGTATAACTCCATGAAAGCTCATGTTACTAGTGCTCAGTCGGGACATCGGAATGCCCATACCTTTCAATGTGTCTGCATATAACAGATTCAGCCCACTTCCACCATCCATCAGCACCTTTGTCAGTCGAGTGCCTTCGACAACTGGATCGACCACCAAAGCTTGCCTCCCAGGGGTGGCAATATGAGTCGGGTGATCAGATTGGTCGAATGTGATGGGTGTTTGAGACCACTTCAGATAATTTGCCTTTGCTGGGGCAACCATGTTCACCTCTCGGTTAATCACTTTCAGTCGACTTCTGCTTTCCACATCTGCAAAGATCATCAGAGTGGAGTTGATATGCGGATATCCTCCCTCACTGTCCTCTTTGTCTTCGGCCTTGTCCGACTACTTCTCCTTGTCCTTAGACTGTTTTCCCTGAAACTGCTGGATCAGGAGTCGACATTGCCGAGTGGTGTGCTTTGGGTAAATGATATTCCCCTCTTCGTCTTTCTTCGTGTGAATGTGACATGGCATATCCAACATGTCGTTCCCTTCTTTATCCTTTACCTTCTTGGGGTTCCAGGATCCTTTTGGTTTCCCCTTAAACTTTCCTTGAGTCACGGCCAAAGCCTCTCCAGGAGCTGCCCGTTCAGCCTTCCGCTTCTGTTTCCGACTGGTGTTTCCCTTTTCCGACTGACTCGGCTTGTGCTTGCCGCTTCGAAGTCGGTCTTCTTCTTCGCCATTGGCGTACTTGGTAGCAATCTCCATCATCCGACTCAAGGTCATGTCACCGGTTCGACCAAATTTCAAACTCAGTTCTCTGTTCTTGACGCCGTCTTTGAAGGCGCATACTGCCTGATGATCAGAGACATTTTCCACAGTGTGGTGCAAAGTGATCCACCTCTGAATATACTCTCTGAGAGTCTCATTAGCTTTCTGCACGCAGACTTGCAACTCTGTCAATCCAGCTGGTCGCTTGCAAGTCCCTTCAAACGTTCTGACGAACACTCGGGACAGATCTTCCCAAGTGTAAATGCTGCTAGGAGGTAATTGAGTCAACCATGCCCTGGCAGAACCTTCCAACATGAGGGGTAAATGCTTCATGGCCACCTCGTCGTTCCCACCACCAATCTGAACTGCCACTCGGTAGTCTTCGAGCCAAGTTTCAGGCTTAGACTCACCAGTGAACTTGCTGACTCCTGTTGCCAACCTGAAATTGGGGGGAATAACTGCGGCTCTGATAGCTTTGCTGAAACATTCAGGACCAGAAACATGCACTCGACTGCTTGTGGGTACATCTCTGTCGAGTGCGCCTCGATGGGCTCTGTTCCGGTCGACCAACCCTTGCACGATAATGGATCGCGCGTCGAAGCCTGGCTCTCTGGGCTCAACTGGAACCCTACGCCCTGTACTATACTGACGCCTGTCATCTGGCTGCCGAGGAGCGTAAGACCCACCCCTCGGAGGGGAATAGGGCACTCGACGCCTATCATCTCGGTCGAGTCTGTCGCCATATTGATCTCGCCGATTCTCACGCCCTTCGCGCCGTGGAGGCGATCTGGGGCTGTGAGCCGACTGAACCGTATTCACAGTGACGGATCGACTGTGAATTCTGTTGCGCGACTAAGACACGGCTGAATTCTGATCTCCTGCTGCCCGGAGCAGATCCCTGATCTGCAGCGAACCTCTGCCAGCTTCCGACTGCGAAGGCTGGATGGACTCTGCTATACGGGTCGCAGCTGCTAAATTCTGAATTGGGGTTCGATATACCTGAGTCGGCGGGAAGAGTTGACGTCGACTGGTGTCGGGAACTCGTTGCCGCGCGCGCTCGTCGAGTGCTCGCTGAAGGTTCTCCAGTCGAGTGCGCTCGGCCAAATTGGCCAGACGCGCCTCCTCCAAGGCACGAGCCTCGGGGGTTTCTCCTGTGATGGGAATACGCAGGGGATCCTCGTTCCTGCGGCGAAGTTCCTCCCTTTGCAGAGAGTCGAGTGGCTCGGGCTGGTACTCTTCGTAGCCTCGTGCAGGGTCGCCGCCGTCACCTGCTCCACCACCACGGGCGAAGCCAGGAGGGCTGTGGGGCCCGTCGACCATCAAGATTTCCGCCGCTGGATCACTGCTTCCGCACTCGGATGCAGTCTCTACGGAGCCAGTCGACTGATCGAACAAGCCGTAGAGAGATTCGTTGGGCTCGATTGCCGCAACTTGGGTAGTGGCCGATTGGCGAGCCACCGCGTGACTCACCCATCGCTGAAGCCTCGACCGGCCTGAGCGCTTGCGCTGGCGGGAGACCGGGAGGGTGGACGATGGAGGAGCAGACCGATACTGGGTCGACGGTTGCCGCAGCAGAACGCCGCGGACACATGCGCGAAAATGCGTCGCACCGCGGACGGGGAGCGCATCTACGTCGAGTGGAGCCTCCTGGAGCCATGCGGAGTCGTCGACGATGAAGGTGAGAGTGCCGAGACGGATCTCTTGACCCTCGACCAAAACTCCAACAGACACCATGATGAAAGTACTCGGAAGAATCGCAACTTCTCCACAAAATCGCTAAAACACCTGCCCCAAGGTGGGCGCCAACTGTCGTGGTTCTAAGCCTGACAGTAGAGTGGGGGGTAGGTATGGAGAGGCAAGGTCCTAGCTATGGAGAGGTTGTAAGCACAAAGGATGTACGAGTTCAGGCCCTTCTCGGAAGAAGTAACAGCCCTACGTCTCGGAGCCCGGAGGCGGTCGAGTGGATTATGAGTGTATGAACTACAAGGTGCCGAACCCCCCTGCCTGTGGAGGGGGGGTGGCTTATATAGAATGCGCCAGGACCCCAGCCAGCCCACGCAGGAGAGGGTTTAAGGTGAGTTAAGTCTGGGGCGTTACTGGTAACGCCCCACATAAAGGCCTTTACTATCATAAAGTCTACTTGATTACAGGCCGTTGCAGTGCAGAGTGCCTCTTGACCTCCTGGTGGTCGAGTGAGTCTTCGTGGTCGAGTCCTTAAGGCCAGTCGAGTGAGTCTCCGTTGGTCGACTGGAAGGCGACCTCTTCTAAGGATGTCCTGGGGTAAGTTACTTGGATCAGGTCCATGACCCTACCCTAGGTACATAACCCCATCAAGAGCCAATCAAGAAATCTTGAAGGGTATCAAGCCCCGGCTCATGGTTCCTTTAAAGCAGACGGCGGGTTGTTGGGTGGAAGAATTGCCTTCTGTGTTATGGAGCTTCAACACCACCCCCAATAGATCGACGAGTTACACACCTTTCTTCATGGTATACGGGGCAGAGGCAGTTCTCCCAAGTGATATTCGTCATGATTCGCCCCGGGTTGCCAATTATGTTGAAGCGGACAATGAGCAAGCACGCCAGGAGGCGTTGGACATGTTAGATGAAAAACAGGATATGGCTTTGTCTCGTTCGGCGGTTTATCAGCAAGACCTGCAGCGTTATCACAGCTGCCGGGTTAAGACAAGAACCTTTCAAGAAGGCGACTTAGTGCTCCGGCTCATCCAGGATCAGACCGATATGCACAAGTTATCCCCACCTTGGGAAGGACCCTTTGTGGTCAGCAAGAATTTGCAAAACGGATCATACCACCTCATTGACGTTCGAGACAACTCACGCAGTTCTAAGGAGGAGACCCGGCGGCCGTGGAACATAGCTCTCCTACGGCCTTACTATACTTGAGCCATAGGCTTCTCTTATGTACATATTTCGACAATGTATATATTATGATCAATAAAATAAACCAGCATCCTTGCTATAAGCAGGGACTCTGCTATTTTTTCTCAAATATCCTTTGAGTTACATGGGGGCTTTAGCTGACAAAGCAGAGTACTACCTGTTAAACCGGCTATCATGCCACAATACAGCTTGGGAGCTTCACACCCAAGGGGCCAAAGAGAGTCTGGATGCTATGCACAGCTCAAACATAGGCACCCAATGAGCACATCTCACAAAGTTACTTGGGGGCTCTTTGTGTAAAGTAACAAAGAGTTTGAAAGGACCCTTATAGCTGGGTATCGACCCACTGCTTCGAAGCCTGGTGTATTCACCTAAAACCCCGGGTTAACCTGCCTTCATCAAGTAAGCCACTCCTATCCAGGTAATCCTGGCATGACCTGCCGAACGTTTGACAGTTACTCTCATTGAGACCCTGAACTTGTCAAAGTTAAAACGATGATTGGTTAGTTGGCGGCCCATCTTAAAAGGCTTTGTCAAATGGTTTAACTCAGCGGCCTGGCAGCCCACGAAAAGCCTCGAATTTGGGCCTGGCAGCCCCCGAAAAGCCTTGACTACATGGTTTTATTTGCCTTCTGTCAGAAGTTTTTCTCTTTTTGGATGAATTTTATGTTGAACCAGTATCTTTGGATCCGGTCTGGCTCTTCAATCATCATATTAAACCGGCGTTTGTTAACCCGGCCTGGCTTTGACTATATGTCGCCAGTTCGATCATCTGGTGTTCTTCGTAACCCGACATGACTTATTACACAACATCATTACATGGTGAGAGTTATAACAGCTCAAGATTTGGGTCTTCACCCTTACTATAATAAAAGTTGGTTAACCAACTAAGTAATTTCATATCACAGGTATGAGTTATTTCATATTTTATTCCGCTTTGGTTATTAGCCGGGCTTATCTTGGGCATTATGACCCGTCCAGCGGTAAACCGCCAGGACAATTCTTTTTATGCAGATATCAGAATCGCGTGAAAATTATCAAAGTGTAACCAAGCACAGCAAATATCATGATGGATCAACCAAAGTTATGTATCAGTACCGAAGATTAAAGTACTTGCATTAGCCTATTACAAGGCGCTTTGAGGCCCAAAATGCTGATTGTTTTTACACGACAAAGTCTGTCAAAGTAACTCGAATGCCAGATTAAGACTCATTGCCAGGACGACGTGAAGTTGATGGATCTTCAGGTGCCGGTTCAACCTCCTCCTCTCCACCCAGAGGCTGGAAGTCAATGGTGGTCCAGTCAATCCGGATTAGAGCCTGAAATACAACTTCTTCACTTATCAGATTGGACGGTTCAACATCAGGGGCGTAAGTATGCTTACGGATTGGCGGAATAAGGTTTTGCGCTTCTGTCACAGTCGTATCAACCCGCTGGTTCCTTTCATCATAAAAGGACTGATGAATAGTCAAGTTAGCCTCTGCAGCCAGTTGACTTGATAGCGGCCGCATCTCCTTTGTCAGAGCTTTGAGGGCTTCATTGTCAAATGCTGACCCATCTGCTTGTTCATCTGGAAATCCCTTGGCGATATCAACTAGATCCAAGTCAGATATCCATGCTTTGGCCCGAGTGAGTGCCAGTAAAGCACCAGCCCTGGCACCAGATCGCTTCACCTCTTCTATCTGAGCCAGTGTCATGGATAATCTTGCTAGTGTGTCCTTGATCAATGTTGGTGCCGGTTTGTTGTATGAGACTGCACAAACAACCCGTTGGGCACCAGTGTATAATTGTTCAATCAAAGTGTACGCTGCCTTCAATTTCATCCGCATATCTGTGCCCGGCTGAGCAATGCGATTACCTGCAACGGTTTAAGAATTCAATGTCGGCAGAGTTCAAGATATTTTCAAACCGGCTATGACAAAGTACTTACCAAAGATTGCAGAAGTCATAGCATCCACTTGATGTTTTAGCCCTATCAGCTCTTCCGTCACCGGTTTAAGAGCTGCTTCGACATCTTCAGCCCGCTTGAACAAAGCGGCTTTCTCCGTTTCCCAGTTGGTGCGTTCATTTTTGAAACCATCCTTCAATTTCTCCATGGTTGTCAAAACATCCTTTAGCCCCTCTTTGTATTTAGAGGTCTCTTCTTGCTGGGACTTGATGTTTTCTTGAAGGTCGGCGATTTGTGATTCTTTGATAGTCTTCTCGGTCTGCAAAAGTCAGAAGATGAAGTTGTTAAAGTCCCAAGCACATAACAAGTTATGCACTCGACACTTGGGGGCTAATGTGGATTGTTTTTTAAAGTGAGTATCTTTCAAGTCCCAAGGCTCAATCCAGGCATTAAGCTTGGCACTTGGGGGCTAATGCACAATTGATCAATTTTAAGTAAAGGCAATTAACAAGGACAAACAGTCCCGGTTTGTCTTCAAGAGACAAACCGGCCCTTGGGGGCTACTCAGTTGAAGTGTTCTTTATATCGAAGTTCTGGTTTATCTTCAAGAGATAACCCGGCCCTTGGGGGCTACAACGGAAGAGATATACAGAAGATATGCAGAATAGAGTAAATTTCAAAGCATTCTTGAAGATTACCTCATAATGTTCCTTCATCATGTTCACCAAACCAGCTTCAAAGTCACAACTTGTGTAAAGGCGGTTTAAAAATCCGGCATGAAGTTCCTCAGCGCTAAGGTTGATGAAGTTGGATAAATCAGTCTTCCCTTTTCCCTTGCCCATAGCAGTGAATTCCTCTTTGGCAGTATGTTTGGACAAGACAACCGGATTACCAGGACTGGTGTGAGTCGTGCCAATAATAACAACATCATCATCATCATCACCTTTTGGTGGACATGGCGGATTGACGGTACCCCTGGCTGGACTTGGCGGATCAGCAGCTGGGCTCGGCGGATCAGCAGCTGGGCTCGAAGGAGTAGCATGAGGGCTCGATGGATCAATCTGAGTGGCCGGGTCAGCTTCCAGCGGATTAGGTTTAGTGTTCTCGCCTTGTGGGGCGGAATCGTCCATAACATCAGTATTTCTACCAGTATCCTCAGGAGCCCTCTCCGGTTCAACTTCACCAATAGGGGCACTGGTTTTAGCCTTCTTGCTCATACGGGCTTTGACACTGTGATATCAAAACAAAGATTAGCACACTAAACCGAACTATGAAGGAAAAATATGAAGGGCAGTATACTTACCCAGGGATGGTTTTAAGGGGAGGCAGCTGAGTGGTTGATGAACCGCCAGACGAATTGGAAGACACCTAGTAATTCGGATCAGACGGGTTGGGTGGATATCGGAAGAAACCCTTCAAAGGATAAAGTTTTTCGAGAGAACAAGTAACCTCTGGACGATGTTTCCGGGTTGGTGTATCCGGTAAACCGGAAGAGGTGATTTGCTGGCCACTGTGCTGGGTTGTGCGACGCTCTTCAGCTTGCTGTGTCTTAAAAGAAAATTTTGGATCCAAATAAGCAAGAGGGTGAGAGTATTTTACTTTCCGAACTACGCGGCGAAATCTTTGAACTAGCACAGGATCTAAATCGGAGGAAAGAGAGATTACCTCAACATGGTCCGCACGGCTGGCCTCTGCATCATCCTGGGAATAGTCATTGTCAATAAGGTGTAAGGAAAAAGAACCAAGCGAGTCAAGTTCTACCTCTGGATCCGATTTGTCAATATCTTCTGGCGGATCAGAAGACTCGGCGGTTTTCTTCTTGGTAGCTCTCTCTGTGACCTTGCTCCTCGCACGAGGAGCCCTAACCGGTTTATCTTGAGTTTTCCGCTTCCAGAAAGAGCTGTTGGACTATAAAAAACAAAGGATTATCAGAACAGGGTTAAAGCAGAAATGGGTCAACAAAGGTGAAAAAGGATAAAGTGCTTACTGCTGGCGGTTTGTTGGAGGTACAAAAAGGAGCCAATCCGGTCTTACTGCATTGAGCGACCGGCTCATCCAACATCTTCTTCACGACTTCAGTAACTTCGTCATCAGTCAATTCTATCTCATGAAACCGTTGAGGGTCTTTAACGTTTCCGGTGTATTCATGCATCAAACTGGAGCGGCGGCTTAAATGCAGAATACCCCAAGAAACCCAGCAGCGGACGAGATCAATACCAGTCAAACCGTTGGCCAGGAGAGCTCGGAGCTTGGTGAGTTGAGGTGCATAAGTTTGCCATTCTTTGGCAGTTAATCGTTGAGGTAATGGGTGGCCATTTCTAAGCCGGTGAGGGTGGTAGCCGGGCAAAGGATTTTCTCCAGCAGGGGCAGTGTTCTGGCAATAAAACCAAGTTTTGTTTCAATCTTTGGGATGGCTATGGTGTTTTGCATGAGGGAAATCAACTTCTTTTCTCTTCTGGATTGATACCCCACCAAGCTCCGTGTTGGGACCATCAGAGAACTCCGTGCGCTGGTTTAAATGGAAAAAATCCCGAAAAAGCTCCACAGATGGTTCTTCTTGAAGGTAAACTTCACAAAACACTTGAAAATTGCATATATTGGACATGGAATTCGGTCCAATATCTTGTGGATGGAGTTGAAGGCTCGTAAGGACATCCCAGAATTTTTTTGATCCAGGCGGGCTGAATCCCCGGTCTAAGTGTTGCATAAATATAATCACCTCTCCATCTTGAGGCTCAGGAGGGCACTCAGGGCCAGGGACTCGCCAATGAAGGACCCTTTTTTAGGCTAAAGCGCGAGTGGTAACATGTCCATTGATTTGTGTTTCCGTGATCCGGGACGGAACCCAGTTACAAGCAGAAAATTGGTTGGTCATCTTGGAAAGCAAACAATAAAGGAAAAACGAAGGCCGATTTACGATTGACGGTTCAAGTGCATTAATCGGTGTTAAACCGGGAATTTGATCAAAGCATACATGTGAGATAAACCAGAAATTACTATTCAAGTCAAGATGGCGGTTTCAGTGAGGGCTAATGGCATATGGGGGATTGTCGACTACTGAAAGTTAACCCGCCCTTAGGTGGAAAAGCCAGAGCTGACAATCTACTAAGTGTTGACAAAAACAGGTTTCACAAAATGACAGTATAAATTTGGATCTACCGTGGTTCAGTAAGAAAATTATTCTGAGCCCTAAAATGGCGACGACAGAGCACCATAAGTCAAGAAGGGAACTATCAAGGCAAGAGGAGATACTACGGCGAGGTAAAACTAAAGTTACAAACTTTGGCCGCCAGAGGAGGATGATAAGTTCATTTAGTTTCAACAGTAAGCACAAAGGCAGCGAGCAAAGATGAACACTTATGAACATGGATGAACGCAGAAACCCTAAATACAAATCTAGGGTTGAGAGGAGGAGGCTTACCAGATGCGCAGGGATAGCGGAGAAGAGCCGCAGGTTTCTGGTACGATCAGGTTGATGCAGCGGCCTTTTTTGACGCAGTGCTCGAAGGTTGAGGGCGGCGGCGGAGCTTCAGAGCTTGAGCGTCACCAGGAGGAAGAAGAGGCATGGAAGGGGAAGAAAGAAAGGACCCCTGAGCCTATTTATAAGACAAAGGGATAAATGGTGGGCGCGAGAATCAAGGAGCCTGAAGCGGCAAAAGGGGGCGTAGCTGACGCCTCAATTTTCGGGATACCATTAATAAAGGGAATCTTTTTAATCTCTTTATACAGAGATGACATCATGATGATCTGTTGCTATGTCCAGAGGATGACGTCACGGCCGTTTAACAAAGTTTACAGGAGAAGACATCATGGCGGTTTACAGTAAATATAAGGAGATGTTCATAGAATTTCTTTAAGTATTGAAGATTGACATGAACATGTTCAAATCAACCTGGGGCCTAATGTTGGGGATATAACTATTGAGTGTAAACCGCCCAGGAGGGGCCGGTTCACCTTCAACTATATTGAAGCCCACGAAGACTCAGAAGATGGCGCTTTACTAATGAGGCTTAGAGGCCCGGAGCCCAAAGGCGGATTCGGGCCCATAGTGGTAAACCGCCATAATCATGTAACTTGTATTGTAAGTCAGGAAAGGAGAGACCGAGCCGGACACTTGTATGAGCCAGCCTCGGGACTCTATAAACCGGCCGGGCATCAACCCGTGTAAATAAGGGGACGACCCGGCGGCGGTTCAGGGACAAGAAACAACAACTCGAGAGCCAGGCATAGCGTGTTTAGCTCCCTGGTTATCGAGACCCCAATAATCCCATCACAAATAGACGTAGGCCTTTACCTTCATCGAAGGGACCGAACTAGTATAAAAACTCTCGTGTCCTTTGTCCGGTTTAACCCCTTTAAGCTAACCCGTCGCAATGGCTCCACGACTAAGTCCTTCCACGAGGACATCTGACGTGATATTTCCATGACACTAGCCCCCTCCGGTGTCTATATAAACTGGAGGGTTTAGTCTGTAGAACAACAACAATCATACCATAGGCTAGCTTCTAGGGTTTAGCCTCTCTGATCTCGTGGTAGATCAACTCTTGTAATAATCATATCATCAAGATTAATCAAGCAGGAAGTAGGGTATTACCTCCATCGAGAGGGCCCGAACCTGGGTAAACATCATGTCCCCAGCCTCCTGTTACCATTAGCCTTAGACGCACAGTTCAGGACCCCCTACCCGAGATCCGCCGGTTTTCACACCGACAAAGGGGGTTGCCTCTTGTATCTCTGCTTGAACAGGGCTGAGTTCGCGTGGCAGATGCCTTCCTTTGATGAATGGGGGCTGCACCCAATCGGCCTTGCGAGGCCTCGTGAGAATCATGTCATCGTGGCTACCCTCCTTGCCGCCAGCACCGAGCTTGCCCCAAGAGTGGGCGCAGGGGGGGCAACATTCCTGGAGGCCGGAGGCACGGGTGTCGAGGTGCGACGCTGCTCGAGGCCCCCGAGGCGCCATCCTCAGGAACCCGCGAGGCTCATCCTGAGGCAGTCGTTGAGGGGGAGATGCGGTCCCCGGCTCCCGAGGCCGAAGCTCTGGAGACCTCGTCGAGCCAGCGTGAGGCGGAGCCTGATTGCTCTTCCCAGCCTGGCGCTCCTGAGGTCGACCGCCTGGGTGCTTCTCCAGCCGCGCCCCGCGCTAGCCTCCACGTCCAACGCCTTGGTCGGTTCCGCGTGGACTTCGCCACACTCCGCAAAATGAAGGATTCTTCGAGCTGTAGTGGCGGCACCATCCGGCCGCTGAAACATAGGAAGTACATCGCCACTAACGGGTAAGTACCTTATCCTTGTGGTTCCCCAATCATTGCTTCCCTTCCTAATTGTGGCTTTTCAGGATTCCTCCTGCTAATCCCGCGGAGTCTCCCGAGAAGCAGCCCCCTCCGGCCTTGCCTTCATCGCTATCCTTGAGCACCCGGAGCCTGCACGCTGCCCCTGGCGCGGGGTCATCCAGAGAGGCAAGCCCGCTTGCAAGATGCCTCGCGCCCGCACCCTTGCCGCTTTTTCTTCGCAACCTTGTCTGGAACGCGGCCAACCTACCCAGGGCTGCTCCTCTGGTCGTGGATGGCGGATGGTTGGCATCAATCCTGGGCTCCTCTTCAAGTGGCGAGCCTACACCGGTCCGGGTCCCTTGTCGGGCCTGGACAGCAACTGTGGGGGCACCAACCCCCAGCCCCTTGCCGAGAGGGGGCGAACCACTTCGGGCCCCGCCGACAGCGCCCGCAATGGGGGACGACATGAACCGCATGCTCAAGTTCGTGCGCGAACGAAGCATCGTCCGTCACGAGTTCTTCCAGGAGGCGATGGACGTGATGGGCCGGCTTGGTGGAGAACTTGCAGATGTAGATGCGCGCCTCGAAACTGAGGGCCTACGACTGATCAAGGAGCGGCATAAACTGAAGGTAGCCATCAACCTCGAGCGCCACCAGCGCGAGCTTGAAAATGCTAAGGCCGAGGCGTCTCTGGCGGCCTCGCGCGAGGCCTGCTACCGAGCTTTGGAGGAGGCCCGGGAGGTTGACCATCATCGCGAGATTGCAGAGAAGCGTGCATGGGAGCTCCAAGCCTGGAGTGCTTCCCTGGAGCAGCAGGTGGATTCGCGTAGAGCTGCCCTTGCATCACTAATTGGGGCGCCTGCCGAGGAGGGGGAGGTCCTGAAGCGCGAGGAAGCGCTTATGCTGGAGGCCGCCGAGCGCAGTCTTGAGCTTGAGCGGTTGGAGACGAGGGAGCGCCAGGTGGCCCAAGCGGAGGACGCCGTTGGCGCGCGCGAGGCCCGGGTCCAGGAAGAGGTCAACCACCACATGGCCGAGGCTTGCGCAGATCTTGCGAGCAGTTATGACCTGAAGCTAAAGCTGGTTGAAGCCGAAGTCGCAGGCAGGAATGCCGCCCTTAGGTCCAGGCTAGCTAAAGAGGAATGGCGCGTGGAGGCCGCCTCAGCCACCCTGGTCTCGGTGCAGGGTGAGCTGGCCTCCGCCCGCGCTGAGCTGCTTCCTCTCCAGGAGCGGCTTGCCAACGCTGAGTCCATTACGCAGTAGAACAGGGAGGAAGTGCTCCAACGGCGGACGTTGGAGCGTATGCACGCCCCTATGCTCCAGGACCTCAAGAACAGGGCCATCGTGGCCCTGAGCAACATCTGCAACGAGAACGCCCCGCATCCCCACGCGACCGACTATGCCGGCCATCTCCGCTTCTTTACTGACATGGTGACGCGCTTGGAGAACCCGAGAGACCTCATCAGTTTGTTGAGGAGAGGGGCCGCAGCTTGCTCGGGCGCGCATTCTCCCGCGTCTTCAGCCATCTTCAGAACACCTACCGCAACTTTGATTTCGACGCCATGATTTCCCCGGTGCCTGAGGCCATCCGGGGCAACCTGGCGCGCTGGATGGAGGACAACGTGGACGCGCTTGTCAGGGCCTTTGCTTCTGACGACAACGGGGTGGTAGTTGCGGCGGTCGAAGGTGACCTGGTGGACGACGGCGGCGGTGATGCCGGTGTTGGTGATGGTGATGTCAGTGCCAGTGACAGCGGCGCCAGTAGTGCATCTGGAGACGACCCGGGGGACGCGGTGAGCTACATGTCTGACTGATCTCGTGTTTCTCTGTTTTTATCCTGCATACAGAAGCTCGGGCACGGACCCAAAGGTTGTAAGAGAATTTTGGGAGGGGATGCCCCTCATGTAAAAGATTGTTGTCTCTAGGCCTTCAAGGTCAATGATGAATATATGCCCCTATGAGCCTACGGGCCCTGTGGTGAGTTTGCTGTTGTAATTTACCTTTAGACAGGGAAAACCCTGAATCAACCCGTGAGGTCATGAGTTTCCGAGGATCCCCTGAGGGACCTGCTGACCCAGTTGAGAGGGCCTCGTGAGAGCTAGTGTTGGCCTCAGTTTGGCATGCGAGAAGCATGCGCGTGCTTCGCCCAGCCCCGCTCGCAAGGGGCTCGCGAGGGGGAGGCAGCCGGTGCGAACTCCAAATTAAGGCAAGAACCAGAACACAAGGAATCACACAAATGAGAAAAGTTACCCTCCCCGCACACACATACGAAATTTCAACTTCAACTTAAATCCGAAGCAAGGGAACATGACTACAGAAAGGGAGTCAGAAAGCAAATGGCCGCGTCCGGCGCCTAGTCTAGTCTTCAAGTCTTCTCACCAGCGCGGAGCTAAGTGCTGCCACTGGGCGTGGGAGGGAGCCCCCGAGGCCCAAGGGCGGCCTCCTGAGACTCCGGCGTGTACAGCCCCACTCATTATTACGTGAGAGTGTCATGGGCGCCCACTTCACACGCACTGGGCCTTCTTCAGAGGCACCAGGCATTGCTTCATATCGCCAGATGAGGGGCTAGCCTTGCGCCACCCTCAAACACCATTGGCAGCGACCGGAAAACCAGGATGATGCCAAGGTGCAAAGGGGACACCAGCGGCGCCCTCGGCGACCACGGGTCCTCTGCCAGGGGTAGGCTTTGCAGCACCCTCCCTGGCAGAGGGCCTACCTCCAGGGGGTGCCTTCCTCCATGCGCCGCGGGGAGGGGCCTTGCTCCCGGCCCCTCTCCTGAAGCCCCCAATGCGCTCCTCCTGGTGGAAGGGAGGTTGCCGAGCTGGGGCAGCCGTCCGCTGCTGCGACCTGAACCTCCTGCGACCCATGGTTAGCGTAAGCTTGCTCTTGAGGAATTAGTGGTACCCGGTAGCTGCTGCTGCCGGCGCGGTTGGCTAGGATCCCTTGAGGCTCTTGGAAGGGCTTTGCTTCTCGCGTCTCTTCCTCCCAGCCTGGCCCGAGGAACGAGCCAGGGTCGTCTTCCGGCGCGTATTCTCGATCGACCATGCGGGGCACGTAAGCCTCCGAAGCCGCCGCCTCGAAGACTTCACCGCAATGCCCCACACTCCATGTTGCCTGGCCTCTCGCGCCGTCTTGAGGATGGTAGGGCGGCCGCCCACCCAGTCCGTAGGCAGCGATGCGTGTCAGGACCCCGACTCAATGCCACATCGATCTAGCATGTAACACCTCATATCACTTTGCGGCCTCACGCACGGTATTCCCACGGGTGTCGCCTTACCTTTGCCCGGGACCGTTTGCGCCTTTTGGCACACGTATATGATAGTGTAGCTAGCATCCATATGATAAGGAGCCCAGGCTGACATGGCTAGTCATAAACCCAAAATGGCACAAACTTACAGGGACAGGCATCCATGACCCAACATCGAACGTGTCGGTCATCAACGAGTGAATCCAGGCTGTAGCACTGGGCTAGCAGGACTCCAGTGGACTGGGCTGTAGCGGGCTAACAGGACTCTGGTATTCATCGCGTGACATTTCCCCGAAGGGACAGACACAGGAACAAAGAAGGACACATGCCGGCCAGCCTAAGTGTTCCGGAGCAGTAGCAAGCTACCATGGCTCAGTGGAAGCACTAGGAGACATTTCCCGATAAGAGAGGCTACTAAGGATAAACAACTAGATAGTCAGATCCCACACATACCAAGCATTTCAATAACATACACACAATATGCTCGATATGTGCAAATACAACATGGCATCACAACATGACTCTACAACTCAAGTATTTTATTCAATAGGCTCCGAGGAGCGAGATATTACAATCATGGGTCTCATGACCCAACAATCAGAGCATACAAGTCAAAGAACAAGCGGAAGCTTAACATGTCTGAGTACAGACATCTACAAATGAAAAAGGCTGAGACGCCTGACTATCTACCAGCCTGCCGAGGGCACAAGATCGTAGCTGAGGTAACAAGCTAAACGTCGAAATCCATGCGGAACTACTAGCGAGACTGAAGTCTCTCTGCAAAAACATAAATTAAGCAACATGAGTACAAATGTACCCAGCAAGACTTACATCAGAACTAACTACATATGCATCATTATCAACAAAGGGGGTGGTGGGGTTTAACTGCAGCAAGCCAGCTTTGACTCGGTGGCTATCCTGAACTACGACTACAAATAACTCTTTTGAGGTGGCGCACACGAGTCCACATATTCACCATATCAATACACCACTATGGATCCGCTCCCGTCTCCCTACGAGAACACCATCCATAGCACTCACGCTTATCTTGCATATTTTAGAGTATCCACTTCACTTGTCTATGAACTGTACAGGCAACCCAGAAGTCCTTTTCCGCGGACACGGCTATTCGAATAGATCATATTAACCCTGCAGGGGTGTACTTCTTCACACACGCTCTCACCACTTATCGCCGTTTACATGACATGTACTCGGCAACCTTCAAGCGGAAGCCCAGCGAGGGTGTCGGCCACGACCTGACTAACCATACAAGTCTCTCATCCAGGTTTATCGCCTATTCGGGTTCCATCCGCAAGGAGATCCGGCCGGGGTGTTGCTCACGGCCCCAAACGATGTGTGCAGGGTTCCCAAGCCCACCATCCGGGTGCCACTTGGTACACCGGGCCACTGTGCCTAGTCTGTCCCAAGCCCACCTCTACCGGGTGCCACTTGGTAGACTACTAATACTACCTACAAACACCAGAAACTAGTTGCAACTCTTGGACAGAGATCAGGTTAGTTAATAAGTCGAGAGAGTAAATTAAGGATCCCAATGTGTGGTAGTAGTTGTTCATAGATCACAAACACAGAACTCAGTTCCTGAGGACGGCTGCAATGAGACAACCCACCATGTACTCCTACATGGCCTCTCACCGCTACCTTTACCAAATCGTGTTCACACTCTTAGACCACACACAGTAGGACATGTACACCACATTCCAATTCATCCCCGATGAATCAGACCTGACTCAACTCTAAGCAGTAGTAGGCATGACAACAAGCATGAATGAGTAGGCACATCAGGGCTCAAACAACTCCTACTCATGCTAGTGGGTTTCATCTATTTACTGTGGCAATGACAGGTCATGCAGAGGATAAAGGAGTTCAACTACCGTAGCAAGGAACAGTTGTATCGTTGTTGTCCTAATGCAGTAAAATAGAGCAGGAGCGAGAGAGTGGGATTGTATCGGAATGAACAAGGAGGTTTTGCTTGCCTGGTACTTCTGAAGATAATACAGCTCTTCATCGGTGTCATCGATCTCATCGTCAGAACCACGTCTACTGAGAGGGAACAATTACCGGCAACAGAGAGGAAACACAATCAATGCAATGCAACATTATGATGCATGATCATGACATGGCAACATGCTGGTGTTTTGAGCTAATGCAGCTAGCAACAAAGTTAAATGAAGTTGGTTTGAACCCTAAGTTCAAAACCAAACTCCATATGTGAAATTCAAATGTCAATTATTCAATTTGTTGTATACAGCAGATTTAAGTTGTTCCAACATACATGAAAATGGTACAGATGATAGATTGGATTTTTCTTATCATTTTTCATATATAAATCTTTGCATTTGGAGTTACAGATTAATTTCTATGAATTTTTGAAGTTTGCAAGATTTTCTGGAATTTCCTATATAAGAATAAATCCAGAAAAGGATTTACTGCATCAGCATGACATAGGTGTGACGTCAGCAGGTCAACTGACCCGGTCCAGGTCAAACCTGACGTGTGGGGTCCACACGTCAGTGACACAGTTAACCAACAGGGTTAATTAAAATTAAACTGAACCTAATCTAGTTTAGCTAAGGCCTGGGCCCACATGTCAGTGGCTAACCTAACTAACTAAGTTAATTAACGCTAATTAATCCATCGCTTAATTAAGCAGGGGCCTGGCCCACACGTCAGTGGGTCAGGGGAAAGTCAAACCCCGGTCAAACGGGGTCAAACCCGCCGGACCTGGTCCACGGCTCGTCGCCGGCAACGACAGAGACGGGGGAGGGCTTCGGAAATCGCCCAGGGTCGACCAAATCGACCGCGGTTTGATCCTATGCGTAGCTGGGGCTCGCGCGCGTCTGTTAGGCCAAGAGGTAGGAGCTGGGGTGGAGCGAGCTCGCCGGAGTCGAGCTCGTGGCGGCGGCCGGAATTCGGGCTAGCACGGGCGCGGGGCTGCAGCTCGATTTAGAGCAAACGAAAAGCACGGGCAGAGGCTACGGGGCAGCAGGAACTCGACCAGGTGCTCAAACGCAGCGTTGGCCCACCGTAACGACGACGGTGACATTCGCGGCGGCGGCAAGTTTCAGCGGAGGTGGGGAACGGAGCTAGAGCATGAGCACGAGCAGGGGAGGAGGGGGAATCAGTCCGTGAGCTCACAGCGGTTGCATAGGTGGCCTCGGCGTGCTCGGGGAAGCACCGGAGCGAGCGGGGCAGCGAGAGGGATCTCCGGTAGTCCGAGGTTGAAGACGGCGATAGGGCGTTGCTGCGGTGCGTCCCGGCTTGCTTGACTTGGCGGAGAGGTAGGGGACGATGTGGCGGAGCTCCTAGGCATGTCGGAGAGGCGAGGGGGAGGCGGTGGCTGCGGCTATGGCGAACGGCGGCGACGGCTCCGCTCGGGCGCGTGCGGGGAGAGAGCAGAGGAGGGTAGAGCGTTCGGGAGAGAGTGAGAGGGGGCCAGGGGGCTGCGTGGCGTCGCGGAAAATGTCCAGGGCGACGAGGGGGCAGCCAGGCAGGCAGGGAGGAGCTGGCGCGGCTCGCCTGCGCGCCGGGCACGCAGCTGCTTCTCCTCCTGGCAAGAGGAAGAAGACAGTGCTGCCCCTGGTGGGCTGGGCTGGCTTTGCCCAGCTGGGCTGCTACAGGGATGGGCCAGGTAGGGCAGGTCAGTCCTTCCTCTCTCTCTTTCTTTTATTTCTATTTTTCTTTTGTTCTGTAAGTTTGTGGCATTACTAAAAATATCTAGGCACTTTCAAAAATCACCAAACTGTGCATGCCCAATGTTTAGAATATATCCAACATGGAACATTTTAGTTTGGGATTATTTGGACATTTAAAATATTTTATAAAATTTAAATGTCCAAATTCAAATACTTATGATTTAATTCAGTGACCTTAGGATGACCTAGAAAAATGGGCACCATTTTTGTCAGAGGTTTAAGACCAAGGCAAAGATGATGAACATTTTAGAAGGGCATTTCAGGTTCATTGAAAATGATTTTATGTTGAACCTATTTGATTTGATCTGGTGCTAGGGTTTGATCAGTCCCCATTTCAAGTTCATTTGAAAAGTTTAAACATGATGCACACATGAAGGGCTAGCCTACTGCATACCAGGACCAAGGATGTGACAACTCACCCCTACTAAACAAGAATCTCGTCCCGAGATTCAGGCGTAGGGTAAGATGAAGGGGAAAACGCAACTAACGTAATCTTCACGATCCAGGTTGCACTTCAAATGAACGTTGATTCAATCACCATCTTTGTCTTGTGGTCTTGCTCTGAGAACTCCAGCCAACATGACAACGAGAGGAGAAGGAGACTCTAGAAGGATCAATCTTCTCGAAGATCGAACAACTTAGGATCAACTCGCGGAATGAGGCATAGCAACACCTCTCGAGCTGAGACACGAAGCATACATCTGAAGGGATGGAGTGAAACGGATGACGAAGGTTCACTAGGTAGGCAACAATTCCACACTTAAGAGGGTGGTGAACAGTTGTCAACGTAGTGAGGAGTTGAGTTGCCATGATACCACAACGAGACACCTTAGGGGTGGTGACTCGTAGATATATCCCCTTAGGTGGCAAAAAGAATTACCTTTGATTCAGAGATCATTGAAACTCTTTATACCAGCCTAAGGCAATTCTCGAGCGATCGTTTGGAGGGTTTCAGTAGAATGGCATACCCGGATTAGAATAGATGATGTGGATTACTTTGTTGAAAACAACTCAAGGGATGATTTTGCTTGCGCGTACTCTCCAGAACTTGAGCATTTCCATATTCATCAAGGTTTTACCAACATCTGTGTCAAGGATCCTAGCAACACAACATACCACCATGACGAATAGTGATGGACGATGCAGATGCAAACGAAGATAACCCCTTCTTAGATTTCACCTTAGCGAGGCCAAGGAAACATAATCTGGATGATTGACCGAGAGACATTTAGCACTCCACTTCTAATGTTCTCCTTGATGTGCTAGTGTATCCCATTCATATGGTTTGATATCTAGAACATCAAGTAAAGGTCGGACTTCGGGAACACAAAAAATCATAAGGCACAACTAGGGAGTAAATCCTATGAAATCCTTATGGGGAGGTGGCCACCTTCCTCAATCAAGATACTACAATAATAGGTCTTCCGGCTGGGTGTGTTGGCCACGACATCCACTTAACCGGTTAAAGAGAGACCATTATTGTAGTTCTTGGGAAACGTTCCAACCATCATATCTGCCTAAGATTCAGATCTGGTTGATGTCAGGATATTCCAGACACATCAAGTCTAGAAGGAAAAATGAAAGTTTGCAACGCAAATCGATGAGATGACATTGTGAGATTCTTGGGAAATGAACTACGATAGCAAGCTCCAAAACATGAGTTGGTTCTGCTACACACGTGTGAACACGCTGTCCCAGACAAACATGATCACATGGTAGTCTTACAATAAAACACTACCGAGTTCTGGTAGGGAACCATCATCGGGGATATCGATGTCTTGTGCATTACCATGGATTAGCACTTAACTCCTTTTCCTTGAACAAGTCAATTAGTGGCTTAGTGTGCTACGGAGTTCATATGGAATGAAGATGATCAGTCTAACAGACCACAGAATACTTTGCACATGCATGACTGACTTGGGATGATTCCAAAGGAGGTAAAACAAGCCTTCTCAAATTCATGGCGGCAACTTGCATCAAGTGCACATGAATTAGAGGGACTCACTTCTTTCGTCCAAACATATGCTTCACGAATGAGTCATGAAGATAATGATTATAAAAGTTTCCAATACTAGCTGGATGTTTAACAAGAATCATGGGGAAGTAAAAAATGTTGTCGATGGGCTCAACAACATGTCATCCAGATTCCCATGGAGATGGAATTCCATAACTATGTGAACAAGGTGATAGTATTGGTCAGACCCAATAGACATAATGGTGTATGCTCAAGGAATCAACCACGAGTAAGACAACATTACGAACATCGTTGGTTCTGATTTGATTTGAGGATAGCCCACACTCAAATCAAAGATTGGTTAAGATGATAAGTCCATTAACTGATCACAGGGACCAATTGGTGAAGAAATCATCTTTCTACAACAAACATACAAACACAAGATATCCCTTTGGAAATGAACTAGGGTAGACAAGCTTTTATCATACAACTCTCCAAGTTGTTGTTTGGTGTGACTAACTAGCTCAGGGGTATCCAACATAGATTCTTGGAGAAAGGGTGGTTTACAGAAAACCCAACTTGATCACGAACTCAACATAGCGGTCAAGTGACGACCTGGTGATACTTCCGAGAAGATATTCAGAAAATCACGAACCACCGATATGTTACTAAGCTCGGGAGCAATCTTGCTTTTCAGGGCAAGACGATGTGATCACAAGAGTGAGGGATTGACTCTATCCTAACTCATTGATCAGAGAGTGCACCGGAAATAAGGACTAGGTAGCATGATTAGCCTTAGGGTGATGATTCAATAATCAACACACTAAGAATGAGGTTATTGTCCATTTAACTACCAAGCAACGGAGTTGCTAGAAGTATTGATTTCACACATCACATTTCAGTTGTCGACATTCCGGTTACAATAACACGGGAACCGAGGAATTAACAATGATGGCAAGAAGCATTACTGTGTCAAGAATTCATAAGAGGTGGTGATTCTCATGACACTCTGGACATAGAGATGGTAACACTCCAAGGTAGAATAGAACAAAAACTGGATTGGCATTTTGATCTATGGAATACAACTACTTTGACCCAAATCTGGATATGGATGAGGTACTGGAGTTTGTTTCTCCTAGTCATTCCAGAGTAGAATGGCTTGACGGACCACAAGAATAATAAGCATCGATAACACGAATGCACAATTACTCCAGACTATCAATTGATAGACGAAGATCGGGATACGACTGAAGAGGGACAACTCAAAGGAACATATATCTTTCTGAGTTGTGGATGCATAGATTAGTATGTCGAGCAAAGCTCAACATTTCTTCCGGATAACCCATGCAGAAGGTAGAACTGGCAGTTTCACAATATAGAATGGAGAACTCATCAAGAGCACTCTGGTTGAGATCTTTTGGTTCCCGAACTTCTGCCATATTGGTTCATGGTATTGGAAGAAGGATATACCACGAATCTCGAGGACTATTGCAAAGGTTACTAATATCCTAAAGGAACTAGCAAACACCAACAACATGAAGTAAGTAGGGTGAGTTTCGGGTTTAGAACCCGGAAATAGAATACCTACTAACTAACTGGCATCACAGGATGCTTTCGAGAATAAAGCCAAAATCATCACACTGGGATCACAAAACATGGCTAGACTACTAGATGATCCCCTAAGACACCTGGGGTCATAATAAAAACTCCAACATATATGTCGAGGCAATAGAGTACCTCAACTCAACAATTTGTGTGATTAACCTAGCATAGAAGAACATCGAAACCAGAGGGAAAGGATTTTGCAAGTGCATCAGATTGTTTAGAAACCTGGGATGACTCGGACAGCATAACGGCTGTAAATGCTCGAAAAGATTTGAGACATGCTGCCAAAATGGTGGCATAACCACTCAGAAGCACAATATCAAGATTTCGAGATCAAAAATTATCATACGGAAGTAGTAGGAACTGAATCGAGGCTTAAATCCAACAATCATATAGGTCTACGGATTAGTAACACGTGATCCTGATAGAAAGAAGAGATAGCCTAGTTCCTTAACCCCGTAGGAAAGATATGATGACTCAGATCAGAAGGGCATGAGATATAAGGAGTAAAAAGAGCCTTACGTTCCATCCCACAATCGATTCCCTTATATAACTAAAGAATTTCTAGACTGAACTTCGACCAGTTTGGCTTGGTAATCCTACATGCAGTCAAGCTCTGATACCAACACTGTCAGGACCCCGACTCAATGCCACATCGATCTAGCATGTAACACCTCATATCACTTTGCGGCCTCACGCACGGTATTCCCATGGGTGTCGCCTTACCTTTGCCCGGGACCGTTTGCGCCTTTTGGCACATGTATATGATAGTGTCGCTAGCATCCATATGATAAGGAGCCCGGGCTGACATGGCTAGTCGTAAACCCAAAGTGGCACAAACTTACAGGGACAGGCATCCATGACCCAACATCGAACGTGTCAGTCATTAGCGAGTGAATCCAGCCTGTAGCACTGGGCTAGCAGGACTCCGGTGAACTGGGCTGTAGCGGGCTAACAGGACTCCGGTATTCATCGCATGACATTTCCCCGAAGGGACAGACACAAGAACGAAGAAGGACACATGCCGGCCAGCCTAAGTGTTCCGAAGCAGTAGCAAGCTACCATGGCTCAGTGGAAGCACTAGGAGACATTTCCCGGTAAGAGAGGCTACTAAGGATAAACAACTAGATAGTCAGATCCCACACATACCAAGCATTTCAATAACATACACACAATAGGCTCGATATGTGCAAATACAACATGGCATCACAACATGACTCTACAGCTCAAGTATTTTATTCAATAGGCTCCGAGGAGCGAGATATTACAATCATGGGTCTCATGACCCAACAATCAGAGCATACAAGTCAAAGCACAAGCGGAAGCTTAACATGTCTGAGTACAGACATCTACAAATGAAAAAGGCTGAGAAGCCTGACTATCTACCAGATCCTGCCGAGGGCACAAGATTGTAGCTGAGGTAACAAGCTAAACGTCGAAATCCACGCGGAACTACTAGTGAGACTGAAGTCTCTCTGCAAAAACATAAATTAAGCAACGTGAGTACAAATGTACCCAACAAGACTTACATCAGAACTAACTACATATGCATCATTATCAACAAAGGGGGTGGTGGGGTTTAACTGCAGCAAGCCAGCTTTGACTCGGTGGCTATCCTGAACTACGACTGCAAATAACTCTTTTGAGGTTGCGCACACGAGTCCACATATTCACCATATCAATACACCACTATGGATCCGCTCCCGTCTCCCTACGAGAACGCCATCCATAGCACTCACGCTTATCTTGCGTATTTTAGAGTATCCCCTTCACTTGTCTATGAACTGTACAGACAACCCAGAAGTCCTTTTCCACGGACACGGCTATTCGAATAGATCATATTAACCCTGCAGGGGTGTACTTCTTCACACACGCTCTCACCACTTACCGTCGTTTACACAACATGTACTCGGCAATCTTCAAGCGGAAGCCCAGCGAGGGTGTCGGCCACGACCTGACTAACCATACAAGTCTCTCGTCCAGGTTTATCGCCTATTCGGGTTCCATCCGCAAGGAGATCCGGCTGGGGTGTCGCTCATGGCCTCAAACAATATGTGCAGGGTTCCCAAGCCCACCATCCGGGTATCACTTGGTGCACCGGGCCACCGGGCCTAGTCTGTCCCAAGCCCACCTATACCGGGTGCCACTTGGTAGACTACTAACACTACCTACAAACACCAGAAACTAGTTGCAACTCCTGGACAGAGATCAGGTTGGTTAATAAGTCGAGAGAGTCAATTAAGGATCCCAATGTGTGGTAGTAGCTGTTCATGGATCACAAACACAGAACTCAGTTCCTGAGGACGGCTGCAATGAGACAACCCACCATGTACTCCTACATGGCCTCTCACCGCTACCTTTACCAAATCGTGTTCACACTCTTAGACCACACACAGTAGGACATGTACACCACATTCCAATTCATCCCCGATGAATCAGACCTGACTCAACTCTAAGCAGTAGCAGGCATGACAACAAGCATGAATGAGTAGGCACATCAGGGCTCAAACAACTCCTACTCATGCTAGTGGGTTTCATCTATTTACTGTGGCAATGACAGGTCATGCAGAGGATAAAGGGGTTCAACTACCGTACAGTTGTATCGTTGTTGTCCTAATGCAGTAAAATAGAGCAGGAGCGAGAGAGTGGGATTGTATCGGAATGAACAAGGGGGTTTTTCTTGCCTGGTACTTCTGAAGATAATACAGCTCTTCATCGGTGTCATCGATCTCATCGTCGGAACCACGTCTACTGAGAGGGAACACTTACCGGCAACAGAGAGGAAACACAATCAATGCAATGCAACATTATGATGCATGATCATGACATGGCAACATGCTGGTGTTTTGAGCTAATGCAGCTAGCAACAAAGTTAAATGAAGTTGGTTTGAACCCTAAGTTCAAAACCAAACTCCATATGTCAAATTCAAATGTCAATTATTCAGTTTGTTGTATACAGCAGATTTAAGTTGTTCCAACATGCATGAAAATGCTACAGGTGGATAGATTGGATTTTTCTGATCATTTTTCATATATAAATCTTTGCATTTGGAGTTACAGATTAATTTCTATGAATTTTTGAAGTTTGCAAGATTTTCTGGAATTTCCTATATAAGAATAAATCCAGAAAATGATTTACTGTGTCAGCATGACATAGGTGTGACGTCAGCAGGTCAACTGACCCGGTCCAGGTCAAACCTGACGTGTGGGGTCCACACGTCAGTGGCACAGTTAACCAACAGGGTTAATTAAAATTAAACTGAACCTAATCTAGTTTGGCTAAGGCCTGGGCCCACATGTCAGTGGCTAACCTAACTAACTAAGTTAATTAATGCTAATTAATCTATCGCTTAATTAAGCAGGGGCCTGGCCCACACGTCAGTGGGTCAGGGGAAAGTCAAACCCTGGTCAAACGGGGTCAAACCCGCCGGACTTGGTCCACGGCTCGTCGCCGGCAATGACAGAGACAGCGGAGGGCTTCGGAAATCGCCCACGGTCGACCAAATCGACCGCGGTTTGATCCTATGCGTAGCTGGGGCTTGCGCGCGTCTGTTAGGCCAAGAGGTAGGAGCTGGGGTGGAGCGAGCTCGCCGGAGTCGAGCTCGTGGCGGCGGCCGGAATTCGGGGTAGCACGGGCGCGGGGCTGCAGCTCGATTTAGAGCAAACGAAAAGCACGGGCAGAGGCTATGGGGCAGCAGGAACTCGACGAGGTGCTCATACGCGGCGTTGGCCCACCGTAACAACGACGACGACATTCGCGTTTGCGGCAAGTTTCGGCGGAGGTGGGGAACGGAGCTAGAGCATGAGCACGAGCGGGGGAGGAGGGGGAATCAGTCCGTGAGCTCACAGCGGTTGCAGAGGTGGCCTTGGCGTGCTCGGGGAAGCACCGGAGCGAGCGGGGCAGCGAGAGGGATCTCCGGCGGTCCGAGGTTGAAGACGGCAACATGGCGGTGCTGCGGTGCGTCCCGGCTTGCTTGACTTGGCGGAGAGGTCGGGGACGATGTGGCGGAGCTCCTAGGCATGTCGGAGAGGCGAGGGGGAGGCGGTGGCTGCGGCCATGGCGAACGGCGGCGACGGCTCCGCTCGGGCGCGTGCGGGGAGAGAGCAGAGGAGGGGAGAGTAAGAGGGGGCCAGGGGGCTGCGTGGCGTCGCGGAAAACGTCCAGGGCGACGAGGGGGCAGCCAGGCAGGCAGGGAGGAGCTGGCGCGGCTCACCTGCGCGCCGGGCACGCAGCTGCTTCTCCTCCTGGCAAGAGGAAGAAGACAGTGCTGCCCCTGGTGGGCCGGGCTGGCTTTGCCCAGCTGGGCTGCTACAGGGATGGGCCAGGTAGGGCAGGTCAGTCCTTCCTCTCTCTCTTTCTTTTATTTCTATTTTTCTTTTGTTCTGTAAGTTTGTGGCATTACTAAAAATATCTAGGCACTTTCAAAAATCACCAAACTGTGCATGCCCAAGGTTTAGAATATATCCAACATGGAACATTTTGGTTTGGGATTATTTGGACATTTAAAATATTTTATAAAATTTAAATGTCCAAATTCAAATACTTATGATTTAATTCAGTGACCTTAGGATGACCTAGAAAAATGGGCACCATTTTTGTCAGAGGTTTAAGACCAAGGCAAAGATGATGAACATTTTAGAAGGGCATTTCAGGTTCATTGAAAATGATTTTATGTTGAACCTATTTGATTTGATCTGGTGCTAGGGTTTGATCGGTCCCCATTTCAAGTTCATTTGAAAAGTTTAAACATGATGCACACATGAAGGGCTAGCCTACTGCATACCAGGACTAGGGATGTGACAACGCGCATGCCCCCATTCACCAAAGGTGGTGCTGGCGCGACCTAGCGCCCGGCGCCGATGGTTGAGCTGGTGTCGATGAAGCCTTGTGGCGCGCTTGGGAGCACGCGGGCACGGAGAGGCCTGTCGTGCGATCCGGTCGGGGGCCGAGGTGCAAGATGGAAGCAGAAAGGCGGCACCCCCGAGGCCGTGGCGTCCAGGAGCTCGGCAACACGCTCCAACAACATATCCCGACCGCTCTCCATCAACCTGCATCGCAGCAGCTCCCGAGCCAAAGTGAGCGCGGCTCTCATGTTTAATTGTTCCCGTTGGGTGTGCGGTGCCATGGCCGCGGTGTGGCTTGAGGCCCTCGCGGCTGCCCGCACCTGCCGCAGAGTAAGGGTGGGCGGTGTGTGACCGCGCCACCCGCGCCCTACAGCGTTCTACGGTGTGCGGGCTGCCTGGGACGTGGGGTTGAGGTCTTCTTGGGTAGGTGACGTGGACTGGACTGGCCAGGCTGCCCTATGGTCGGCGCTGGTCATCGGATCGCCAAACATTGGACTTGCAAGCGGCAGCGGGTTGACCGGCGGAAGGAAACCTCCAGTGCACCCCTACCTGGCGCGCCAAATGTCGGATTTCAGGTTCAGGCAAAACCCTTGAGGTTCAAATACTGGGGTGCACACGAAGATTCCCCCCTACCAAATCTCGCCTCTCAGCCTCGCCACGGCCTCTAAGCTTAGCACGATCAAATCACAACACAAGAGACACGAGATTTATACTCGTTCAGGACACCATTGTGGTGTAATACCCTACTCTAGTGTGGTGGTGGTGGATTGCCTCTCGGGCTGATGATGAATAGTACAGGGGATGAACAAGCCTCGGGAGGCCAGGTGTTCTTGAGCTGGTGTGGTGTTCTAGCTGGAACTAGTCGATCTCCCCTTCTATGGTGGTGGATAGTCCTATTTATAGAGGCCCTGGTCCTCTCCCCAAATATTGAGCGGGAAGGGATCCAACAACGGCCAATTTGAAAGGGGACAGCTAGTACAAGTTATCCTGACTAAAGGTGGTCTTCGCCTGTCAAAGGCGCTTGTGGTGACACTGTCTTGGGCTCCACGATAACCTCCGTCCTGCCGTCTTGCTAGTCTTGGTCTTGTTGCACCGATATGGATACCTTTGCCTGATGCCTCGATACTACGTGCATGCGCTTGCCCCCTTAGCACCAAAGGGGAAACGAGGACACTGCGCATTGGCGCCCGCCTGGCCTTGGTCGTCATGGCTTGCGTCACGGGAACCTCGTGAGGTACCCCTTGCCTTGATCTCTCTGCCCCTCATGATCCTTCCTGGTGAGGCTGCTCCCGAGGAGGCCTTGTGTCATCCGCCCCGCGAGGCTTGGCCTATCGCGAGGGTCTTGAGCGCCTGCTGATGAAGACGGGACGTACTGGGCCACTAGTGGAGCCACGCCGCGGGCCGCAGGCAGGCAAGTCTGAGGACCCCCATTGCCAGAATGCCAACAGGTATACATCCACCTTCTGCTTTGGTCTTCAAGGACCTGAAGGCAACCTGGGCAATGAGTAACAGCCAGGGGCCGAGCGGCGGACGAGTCCGTAGGGGCGGATGCCGCGGTGGCCGGACTGGGGGCGCGGTGCAGATTCTCAAGCCAGGGGACCAGAAGGGAGGGAAGACGAGGAGATGTACATGGACTCGGAGATGTTTGATACAGAGGGGAATAGGAAGAGAGCGCCTGACCAGAAGCTCTCTTTGGAAGCGCCAAACATGGGAATGACTGCTACAACACAGGGAAACATCTTGGCGTCGCCCTCCACTGTTGCTCCTCCAAGCCCAAGCACAAAACAAGACTCAAAGAGAACTAAGCTAGCGCTGGAAATTGTGAAGAACAGTATGTCCAAGCAAGCAGGATAGTAAAAGGATGATACAAGGTTGGCGGGATCCTTCGAGGGGCGCCGCCGAGCCCAATGAGTGTCTTCTATTGGAACTACCGCGGCGTGGGCAAAGCCGTGACAGCTCGAGAGCTTCACGATTTTGCGTGGCAATTTGCCCCTACCCTTTTGTGCATTGTTGAAACACAAATAGAAGGTGCTAGGGTAGAAGCATTAACATGAACTTTGGGTTTTGATCACTCTTATGCCGTTGATAGTCAAGGTAGAAGTGGTGGAATAGGTTTGTTTTGGAATAATGCAATAAATATTGGTATTCTTGGTTACTCTCGTTATCACCTAGATGTTTTGATGGAGGAATAGGGTAAGGACAAGTGGAGGATGACATGCATATATGGTGAGGCACAAACACACCTGAGGCATGAGACTTGGACAGTTTTGAAAAACATTAGCACTTTGAGCTCCCTCCCTTGGCTCTGTATTGGGGATTTTAGTGAAGCGCTGCGTCCAAATGAACACCAAGGAGTAGGTCAACACAGTAATGCTCAAATCCAAGCGTTCCGGGATGTAGTGGATGTTAGCATGTTGCTAGATTTGGGGTATATAGGAAATTTCTGGACATTTGAGAAAAAAGTTTCAGGAGGAAGCTACACTAAATGCAGACTTGACAGAGCACTTGTCAACACCGTGTGGATGGCAGTATATCCTCTAGCGTCAGTCCAGCATCTCACGGGAGCCACATGTGATCATTCACCTTTGCTACTCGTGCTTGGAGATACTGATGGAGAGGTGCAAAGAAGGAAGCCTTTCAAGTACGAGCTTATGTGGGAGACACTTGACGGTCTTCAGACACAATTTCATTGGGTTGGGGCGAGGGGCCGCCTTGAACATCTGTAGACGGGATGCGGCAGAAGCTTAGTGATCTTGCAGAAGCTTAGTGATCTTGCAAAGGACTCAAGGGTGACCCACTAAGGATCAACCCAACGCATGAGGAGCTGAAAATAAATGAGCGCTTGATCGAATTGTACCACATGGAGGAGATAATGTGGCGGTAACGGGCTAGAATCGAGTGGCTTTTGGCGGGTGACAAGAATACAAAAAAATCCATCTTCGAGCTGGCCTTCGCCGCAAGAAAAATATGATCAAATCTCTACAAAACTCACTCGGAGTTGAGATATCAGACCCGGCGGAATTGCGGGTGAGGAAGTTCCGGACTAGGGGGTGTCCGAATAGCCGAACTATCATCATTGGCCGGACTCCAAGACTATGAAGATACAAGATTGAAGACTTCGTCCCGTGTCCGGATGGGACTTTCCTTGGCGTGGAAGGCAAGCTTGGCGATACGGATATGTAGATCTCCTACCTTTGTAACCGAATCTGTGTAACCCTAGCCCTCTCCGGTGTCTATATAAACCGGATGGCTTTAGTCCATAGGACGAACAACAATCATACCATAGGCTAGCTTCTAGGGTTTAGCCTCCTTGATCTCGTGGTAGATCTACTCTTGTAATCCACATCATCAATATTAATCAAGCAGGACGTAGGGTTTTACCTCCATCAAGAGGGCCCGAACCTGGGTAAAAACATCGTGTCCCTCGTCTCCTGTTACCATCCACCAAGACGCACAGATCGGGACCCACTACCGAGATCCGCCGGTTTTGACACCGACATTGGTACTTTCATTGAGAGTTCCTCTGTGTCGTCACCGATAGGCTCGATGGCTTCTTCAATCATCATCAACGATGCAGTCCAAGGTGAGACCTTCCTCCCCGGACGAATCTTCGTATTCGGCAGCTTTGCACTGCGGGCCAATTCGCTTGGCCAACTGGAGTAGATTGAAAGCTACGCCCCTGGCCGTCAGGTCAGATTTGGAAGTTTGAACTTCACGGCTGACATCCGCGGGGACTTGATCTTCGACGGATTCGAGCCACAGCCGAGCGTGCCGCACTGTCACGTCGGGCATGACTTAGCTCTGCCGCCGAACAGTACCCTGGAGGCCGCACTCGAGCCCGCTCCGATCCTCAATTCGGAGCCGGCCGCGCAGACCGAGGACGGATGGCTAGACATCGCCTCGGGTGCCGCAACCTCTACGGCGATAGAGCCGAATACTGACTTTGTCCCTCATAAAGCTCGTGACTCCGAGGTGCCGGACTCCTCGCCGGACTCCGAACATCCTGCGCTCGCCCTGATCGAATCAGATTGGGCGCTGATCACAGAGTTCACCGCAGCGGACGTCTTTCAACACTCACCTTTCGGCGAAACCTTGAGTTTGCTAAAATATCTCTCGTTATCAGGAGAGCCCTGGCCGGACTGCGGTCAGGACGGTTGGGATGCGGACGACGAAGAAATTCAAAGCCCACCCACCACCCACTTGGTAGCCGCTGTCGATGATTTAACCGACATGCTAGACTACGACTCCAAGGACATCGACGGTATGGACGACGACGCCGGAGACGACCAAGAACCAGCGCCCACCGGGCACTGGACAGCCACCTCATCGTATGACATATACATGGTGGATATCCCAAAAGATGGGAATGGCGAAGGAACAGAGGAGGATGACCCCTCCAAAAAGCAGCCCAAGCGCCGGAGTCAGCGGCGCCGCTCTAAATCCCGCCAAAGCAAGAATGAAGACTCTGGCACCGGAGACAATAATACACCGGATAGTGCCGAAGACAACCCGCTCCAGCAAGATGCAGCGCAGGAGGACGGAGACGCCAACCCTCATGAGAGAGCAGCCGAAGAAGAGGTAGAGGACTACATGCCTCCCTCCGGAGACTAGGCAAGCCTCGACGACGATGAATTCGTCATGCCTGAGGATCCCGTCGAACAAGAGCGTTTTAAACGCAGGCTTATGGCCACGGCGAACAGCCTCAAGAAAAAGCAGTGGCAGCTTAGAGCTGATCAGGATCTGCTAGCCGACAGATGGACCGAAGTCCTCGCGGCCGAAGAGCATGAGCTTGAACGCCCCTCCAAAAGCTACCCTAAACGTAAGCTGCTCCCCCAATTAGAGGAGGAGGCATATGAACCCGCATCACCAGGAGACAATACGGCTGATCGACCACCCCGTGGTCGCGACAGAGAGGCCTCTAGGCCCTTCACTAGACCCGTACCCCGGCATCGCTCGAAAAGCACAAGGCCACAGGGGAACGCTCAGGACTTGCGAGATATATTGGAGGATAGGGCAAGACAATCAAGATCGATCTATGGATCACGTGGGCGCCCCACGATACGTGACGATTACCGTCACCCCGGACACAGTAAGTCCGGCCGGGCCGAACACAACAGACAAAGCTCTTTTGAGCTCCGTCGCGATATCGCCCAATACAGAGGTGCCGCACACCCACTATGCTTCACAGATGAAGTAATGGATCATCAAATCCCCGAAGGGTTTAAACCTGTAAATATAGAATCTTACGATGGCACAACAGACCCCGCGGTTTGGATCGAAGACTATCTCCTCCACATCCATATGGCCCGTGGTGACGATCTTCACGCCATCAAATATCTCCCCCTCAAGCTTAAAGGACCAGCCTGGCATTGGCTTAATAGCTTGCCGGCAGAGTCAATTGGGAGTTGGGAAGACCTGGAAGCCGCATTTCTCGATAACTTCCAAGGCACGTATGTGCGACCACCAGACGCTGATGACCTAAGCCACATAATTCAGCAGCCAGACGAATCGGCCAGACAATTCTGGACACGGTTCTTAACCAAGAAAAACCAAATCGTCGACTGTCCGGATGCGGAGGCCCTGGCAGCCTTCAAGCATAATATCCGCGACGACTGGCTCGCCCGGCACCTGGGACAGGAAAAGCCGAAATCCATGGCAGCCCTCACATCACTCATGACCCGCTTCTGTGCGGGTGAGGACAGCTGGCTAGCACGTAGCAACAACCTCAGCAAACACTCTGGCAGTCCGGATACCAAGGACCGTAATGGCAGGCCACGTCGTAACAAAAACAAACGCTGCATTAACGGCGGCAACAGTGAAGATACGACAGTCAACGCCGGATTAAGAGGCTCTAAACCCGGTCAACGGAAAAAGCCATTCAAAAGAACTACTCAGGGTCCGTCCAATTTGGACCAAATTCTCGACCGCTTGTGCCAGATACATGGCACCCCTGAAAAGCCAGCTAACCACACCAACAGGGACTGTTGGGTATTCAAGCAGGCAGGCAAGTTAATTGCCGAAAACAGCGACAAGGGGCTGCATAGTGATGACGAGGAAGAGACCCGACCGCCGAACAACAGAGGACAAAAGGGTTTCCCCCCACAGGTGCGGATGGTGAACATGATATACGCAACACACATACCCAAAAGGGAGCGGAAGCGTGCACTCAGGGATGTATACGCGATGGAGCCAGTTGCCCCGAAGTTCAATCCATGGTCCTCCTGCCCGATCACTTTTGACCGAAGGGACCACCCCACCAGCATTCGCCATGGTGGATTCGCCGCATTGGTTCTAGACCCAATCGTCGATGGATTTCACCTCACCAGAGTCCTGATGGACGGCGGTAGCATCCTAAACTTGCTTTATCAGGACACAGTGTGCAAAATGGGCATAGACCCCTCAAGGATTAAACCTACCAAGACGACCTTTAAAGGCGTCATACCAGGTGTAGAAGCCAATTGTACAGGCCCAGTTACACTGGAAGTGGTCTTCGGATCCCCGGATAACTTCCGAAGCGAGGAGTTAATCTTCGACATAGTCCCGTTCCGCAGCGGCTATCATGCCTTGCTCGGACGTACCGCGTTCGCAAAGTTCAACGCGGTGCTGCACTACGCATACCTCAAGCTCAAGATGCCAGGCCCTCGGGGAGTCATCACGGTCAACGGAAACACTGAATGCTCCCTCCGAACGGAGGAACATACAGCAGCTCTCGCGGCAGAAGTACAAAGCAGCCTCCAATTCTCGAGTCCGGCCGTTAAGAGGCCGGACATAGCTAAGCGCACCCGGAGTAACCCACAACAAGACCACCTGGCACGTTCCGAGCACGCGTAGCAGTGCGGCCCCAACCCCAGCCCCTGTAAAACGTCAAGACAGGTCCTTCGCGTACACCATTACGCTCTGAAGATACCATGGGCATGGGGAGAGGGGCGCGACCACGATAGGCCCGGACTGCGGTTCAACCACACCAGGGGCTCTCAAGTGTGTCGTTCTTTTTTTTCTTTCTATTTTTTACCCGCAGGACTCCGTTCGTCAGAGGCCCTGTCCGGCAATATACCTGCCGAACTCATGATGCAACAGCCAGGGAAGAGGACAGGCTACAGCAAATATTCATGTGGTCTCCATTACGAGCATTAAATCTGTTTTATGTACCATTCCGCAGCCTACCCCTGGAGGGGGACATATTTTACAGTCCCACCCCTTGCTTATCGCACCATTTGTATCGTTCTGCACTTATAGCAGTTTTTCTTGAATAAGTAATGCAGCATCCTTTTGCTTCCAATTGCATTTCTCCTTTGTACATATGTTCATTCATGACATTAAGCACCCATACGTTTTGGTACGGCTAAATACACCAGGGGCTTATGTTTCCCGCATCATGGTGTGATAAGTCCGAACACTTTCACAAGTGCGGCACCCCGAACTTATAGCACTATATGCATCAGCTCCGAATCATGTCTTAGGTCAATAGTTGGGTTTGCCCGGCTCCCATGTTTTGGTGCCTTACGTTCCGTTGTATCGGCTAAGGTAGCACTGGGAGAACCACTGCGATTCTGCCCCAGTTGAGCTGGGTTAACGCCTCAGTGGAGAAAGCTAAAACTGACCGTCATGATGAGGCGAGAGTTGGTCGCTGTTCGAGAGGTTTTTGCGAGTCCTTAAAGACTTATGCCACTTAGAGTGAGTAACCGGATTCTGTCCGACCAAGGCTTGGATAGCGCTCCAAATTCGGCCTTCCGAAGGCTAGGGGCTTCACCGAAATTTAAAATTATAGAATTCTATGGCTAAGTGAGAGTGTTCAACCACTATAAGTCCAGTTGCCTTGTTCGTTGCATTGAGCGCCTCCCTAGATGGACCCAAATATGGGAACAAGAGCGCTCAAATTTATCCCGAACACCCCAGCACTCGTGGCGTGGGGGCTGAAGCCGACGACTTGCCATCTCTCAGATTTGATAAACAGCCGCACAGAAGGTAATATTTTAAATTAAAAAGCGTTGCTTCGCGCAAATGAACTAAGTTTTCAGCGCACAGGATAACAAAATGCGAGTCTACTGAAATATTACATCTTTTGAGAACTCACCCGCAATAGTGCGGGCGCCCTTCAGCACACTCTTATAATACATCTCGGGCGTGCGATACTCCTTGCCCTCCGGTGGTGGGTCCGTCACAAGCTTCTGGGCATCCAGCTTGGCCCAGTGCACCTTTGCGCGGGCAAGGGCCCGACGGGCACCCTCAATATAGGCGGAGTGCTTGATGACTTCAACCCACGGGCACGCATCCACCAGCCGCCGCACCAGGCCGAAGTAGCTCCCAGGCATGGCCTCCTTAGGCCACAGCCGAACTATAAGGCCCTTCATGGCCTGTTCGGCCGCCTTGTGGAGCTCGACCACCTGCTTCAGCTGGTCGCTAAGGGGCACCGGATGTCCGGCCTCAGCATACTGAGACCAGAAGACCTTCTCCGTCGAGCTCCCCTCCTCGGCCCGGTAGAATGCGGCAGCATCGGACACGCTGCGAGGAAGATCTACGAACGCTCCTGGAGAGCTCCGAATTCGGGTAAGCGTCAGGTAATGCCTTACCCGCTGCTATTTTCTTTACCGCCTCGATCTCCTGGAGGGCCTTGTAGGCTTCGGCCTTCGCGACTTTGGCACTCTCAAGAGCCGTTGCAAGCTCAGACTCTCGAGTCTTCGAGTGACGCTCCATGCTCTCATGTTTTTGCACGAGATCCTAGAGCTCTTGCTGTACCTCCGCCACCCGCGCCTCCTGCTTCTCTCGCTCGGCGCGCTCCGCAGCCGCATTGCGTTCAGCCGCGGCCACCGCCTCTTTCAGGGTCGCCACCTCGTTAGTGGCCCCTGCAATACCCAAGTTATCCTTGTCATTTTTCTTGCAACTAAATCCTTTTCTGTAAGGTACAATTTTCATAAGGTATTACTCACCTTCTTTTCCCTCGAGCTGCTTCTTGGCACGGCCGAGCTTGTTCTCGGACCGCTCGAGGTTTTCCTTCATAGTATTGACCTCCGCAGTCAGTGCGGCGGAGGTCAGCAGCACAACCTGCAATCCCATATTGACATATTTTCATGACTCCTGCGTTTATCTTTCTAAAGATCCTTAGTCTGGCTTTTCTTTCCGAACACCGAACCGAGCATCAGGGGCTACTGTCTATGCGGTACCATTTTACATATATTGAAATTCTTACCTCAAAGCCTGTTAGAAGGCTGTTGCAGGCTTCGGTCAGCCCGCTCTTGGCGAGCTGCACCTTCTGAATCACCGCACTCATAACAGTGCGGTGTTCCTCTTCGATGGAGGCACCATTGAGCGCCTCCAGCAAATTATCCGGCACCTCCGGATGGACGGAGGCAGCCGGCGTTACGGTCTTGCCCTTCTTGCGAAGGGGTCGCCCGCCGGACTCCGGAGCCACTGTGGGTTCCGGGGCTGAGTCCGGTGCAAAGTCCGGGAGGTTGTCCTGCGACACCTCCGGGGCCCTCTCCTCCTAGTGGGTCCCTTCCTGGGATCCCACCTCGGCATCGTCCGCATCACGGGGGGTGGAGGCAGTCGGAAGAGAATCCATATCCGACGCCCTTAAGGACCCGCTCGACGAAGTGGGGAGATCATCCTTAGGCGGACTGCTGGGTTGTATGCGGCATTAGAAAGACATGATGTGGCAGAAAATGAAAACCTTGAAGTTATTCGGGAGTCCGGATACTTACGATCTCGCCAGAGGCTTGGCCCTTGGAGGCCAGTCCTTGTCGTCGTCACTGGCGTTGGCGGAGCAGTCCGGGGGAAGAGTTTTTCCCCTCTTGGACCCTTCGACCTCCCTTGTTGGGGAGGCCTTCCTTTTCTTCCTCCCCCCGCTGGGGAAGATGCTTTCTTCTTCTCCTCCTCACCTTGGTGAGAGGAGTCGGCCTCGGATTCATCATCCGATAGCACCTGAAAACGGGAACTCTTCTGAGTCCCTGTGGCCTTCTTCTCTGGCACCACATGGGATGCCGGAGCCAGCAGCCCTGTCAAACGGGCATCCGCTGGGTCCTCTGGCTATGGGTCCGGACAGATAGCCTGTGCGGCCTTCTTCAGCCAGTCCCGTCAAAGGAAAGGGAGTTTAGATCCCGCATAGAGTCAAACTATGGAAAACAAGCGTCCCCTAAAGGACAGAATAACTTACTTCATCAGCTGGACGCTCCAAGCTGAATCCGCGATCTTCGGTAGCGGATGCGGGAGCCTCGGCGCCCTTGAACAACACCTTCTAGACCTCTTCGTATGTAGTGTCGAAGAGCCTATTCAAAGTCTGGTGCTGCGCCGGATCGAACTCCCACATATTGAAACCCCGTTGTTGGCACGGGAGAATCTGGCGGATGAGCATGACCTGGACCACGTTGACAAGCTTGAGCTTCTTGTCCACCAGCTTTTGGACGCAGGCTTGGAGTCCGGTCAGCTCCTCTGAATCGCCCCAAATCCGGCCGCTCTCTTTCCAGGAGGTGAGCCGTGTGGGGATGCTGGATCTGAATTTGGGGGCCGCTGCCCAGTTAGGGTCACGCGGCTCGGTGATGTAAAACCACCCCGATTGCCACCCCTTGATGGTTTCCACAAAGGTGCCCTCCAGCCACGTAACGTGGGACATCTTGCCCACCATGGCACCTCCGCACTCCGCTTGGGTGCCCTTCACAACCTTCGGCTTGACACTGAAGGTCTTGAGCCACAAGCCGAAGTGGGGCTGGATGCAGAGAAAGGCCTCACACACGACGATAAACGCCGGGATGTTGAGGATGAAATTCAGGGCCAGATCGTGGAAATCCAGGCCGTAGTAGAACATGATCCCCCGGACAAAGGGATGGAGCGGGAAGCCCAGTCTGCGGAGGAAATGGGGAAGGAATACTACCCTCTCATGGGGCTTGGGGGTGGGGATGAGCTCTCCCTCAATGGGGAGCCGATGCGCGATGTCGCTGGACAAGTATCCGGCATTGCGCAGCCTCTGGATCTGCCCCTCCGTGACGGAGGAGGCCATCCACTTGCCTCCTGCTCCGGACATATTTGGAGAAGGTCGAGGTAAGATGTGCGGGCTTGGGCGCTGGAGCTCGAGTTCGCAGAGATGGATAAGCCAAGGAGGAAAAAGGCGCAGGTGAAAGGGTTGGATCTTTATCCCCTTATATGGGTGGACGCGAACATGCATCCCCACCGGCCTGATAAAACTCGCTTATCCCCCAAGCGCCGCAATCAATGGCGCAGTTGGGTTACCCACGTCCGTATTAATGGGAATCCCGGAATAAGGGGAACACGATCTCTGCTTCGACAAGACGTGCTAAGGAAACCGCTTCGCTAAACGCGCTGAGGTGGTATAATAAAAATAATTTGAGTAAAGGCTTGGTAATGGTGTGACATCACGCCATCAAATATGTCAGCAGATTGAACTTGTGTAAATATTATTCTCTCTACGGTGGTATGTGGAAATTATTTTGCAGAGCCGGACACTATCCTGGTGTTCACAATCTTCTATGAATTATTCGGAGGGAGAACACGCCTTGCAATGCCGAAGACAACATGCACGCCGGACTCGTCATCATTGAAGCCTGGTTCAGGGGCTACTGAGGGAGTTCCGGACTAGGGGGTGTCTGGATAGTCGAACTATCATCATCGGTCGGACTCCAAGACTATGAAGATACAAGATTGAAGACTTCGTCCCGTGTCCGGATGGGACTTTCCTTGGTGTGGAAGGCAAGCTTGGCGATACGGATATGTAGATCTCCTACCTTTGTAACCGACTCTGTGTAACCCTAGCCCTCTCCGGTGTCTATATAAACCGGATGGCTTTAGTCCATAGGACGAACAACAATCATAACATAGGCTAGCTTCTAGGGTTTAGCCTCCTTGATCTCGTGGTAGATCTACTCTTGTAACCCACATCATCAATATTTATCAAGCAGGACGTAGGGTTTTACCTCCATCAAGAGGGCCCGAACCTGGGTAAAAACATCGTGTCCCTCGTCGCCTGTTACCATCCGCCTAGACGCACAGATCGGGACCCCCTACCCGAGATCCGCCGGCTTTGACACCGACAGCGAGCGCTTGCCAACAGTTTTTACCAAGCCTTATACCAGTCTAAAGGTGTTCAGAATATGAACGAAGTTCTGAACCATGTACCGCGCAAGGTGACAGATGAGATGAACACATTACTTTGCGCTCCGTACACCAATGAGGAGGTTAAGGCGGCCTTGTTCCAGATGTTCCCAACCAAAGCCCCAGGCCCGGACGGTTTTCCCGCTCACTTCTATCAGCGCCATTGGGACGTGTGCGGGGATGAGGTCACAAAGATTGTTCTGAGAATAGTCCATGGAGAGGAGAGCCCAGAGTGCATCAATGATATTGTACTAGTGTTGATTCCTAAGGTAACGAACCCAACAGTATTGTCTCAATTCCGGCCTATAAGTCTTTGCAATGTTCTATATAAGATTGCTTCGAAGGTGGTTGCTAATAGGTTAAAGGTAATTCTGCCGGACATCATATCAGAAGAGCAGTCCGCCTTTGTACCTGGAAGGTTTATAACTAACAACATTATTTCTGCTTATGAGTGTTTACACTTCATGAAGCGCTCGAGATAAAAAACAAACAGTTTCCGCGCTTTGAAGTTGGACATGATGAAAGCATATGATGGGGTGGAGTGGACATATTTGAGGGCTATCATGACCAAGCTGGGTTTTACAACACAGTGGATTGATATTGTTATGGGTATGGTCTCATCAGTATCCTTTTCGGTTTTATTCAATGGAGAGAAGCTCGAACCTTTCAAACCTACAAGAGGTATTCGGCAGGGAGACCCAATCTCCCCCTATTTGTTCCTGATAGCAGCAGAGGGCCTTTCGTGCCTACTCGAAACCAGTTCTTAGTCATCATTGGCAGGTATTCAGGTGGCCCCAACGGCTCCTACCGTTAACCACCTTTTGTTTGCAGATGACAACCTGCTACTTTTCAAGGCGAGTGGGGAGGGATCTTTAGCGGTGTCGAACCTACTAGCTACTTATTGTAGTGCATCGGGACAAAGGATTAATAATGAGAAGTCCTCAATTTTTTTCAGCAAAGGATGTCCAGGACCTGTAAGGGATATTGTCAAGAACAAGTTGCAGGTACAAAATGAATCGTTGAGTCGCTACTTGGGCATGCCTACTGATGTTGGCCACTCGAAAAATGGTACTTTCAGATATTTGAGGGACCGTGTATGGGAAAAGATAAAGGGATGGATGGAGACGCTCCTGTCATCGGCAGGTAAAGAGATTTTGATCAAGTCTGTAGCACAGGCTATACCAGTCTATTCTATGTCGTGCTTCAGGTTGCCGAGGGGGCTGTGCGAAAATATAACCTCCATTATAAGGCAATTATGGTGGGGTAGCAAGCAAGGAAGGAGAAAGCCAAGCTGGGTGGCGTGGGATGTCATGACCAGGCCCAAACATTTGGGAGGGCTGGGTTTCTGTGACCTGGAGATCTTCAATTTGGCACTGCTAGCACGTCAAGCATGGAGGACTTTGACGGAAGAGTCATTTCTTAGTACACGTATGCTGAAAGCGATATATTTTCCACAAAACACTTTGTTGGATGCAGAGCTTGGTTCTCACCCTTCTCAAATTTGAAGAGCAATACTCGATGGTCGAGATATCCTAGCACATGGGATTGTTCGAAGGATTGGGGATGGGGAGACTACAACTATTTGGCTGCATAATTTGATCCCTAGGGATAGTTATAAGAGGCCCATCAGATCACTAATTCAGAACCCCCCCCCCCCCACCAGGGTGGCGCAGTTAATCCATGCACCAATGGCATCATGGAATGAGGACTACATAAGGTCTATCTTCACACCTTTTGATGCTGTTGAGATTCTGAAGATACCGCTATGCGCACGTAGAGTCGCCGACTTTTGGGCTTGGCATGAGGAGACACGAGGCAATTTCAGTGTTCGTTCCGCTTATCGTATGGTCTTGCGGACTAAGAAGAACCGAGAAGCGTGGTTACAGGAAGAGGGGGGGTCCTCATTCGAACAAGCTGATAGCAACAAGTGGAGCATGATATGGCATATCCAGGTTCCATCGAAACTGAGGATGTTTGTCTGGCGCCTTGCCAGACATTCTATGCCGTGCGGAGAGGTCCTGAAGCATCGACACATGACAACAGAAGACACATGCCTGCTATGTGGGGGAAGAGATACATGGAAGCACGCATTGCTGAGCTGTCCATCGGCTGCTACTGTTTGGGCGCTTGCCCCGGAGGATCTCCTAGAACCAATGATTGAGCGGATGGATAATAAAGCCAAGGACTTGCTTTTTGAGATACATGCAATATTACCTGCAGATCTATTTCAAAGGCTCATTGTAACTCTTTGGGCGATCTGGAAAGCTCGACGGAAGGGTATTCATGAAGATATTTACCAGACGCCGCACTCCATCAACAGATTCATCAACAGCTACTTGGGGGATCTCCAGTTTATGAACCCCAGGCACCAGAGACCAAGGGGTGCGGCAATAGCGAGGTCTACTCGCTGGGTAAAACCACAGGAAGGAGCCGCAAAGGTTAATGTTGACGCTGCTGTATCTCGACGGGGCTATGGTGCTGTTGGAGCCGTCTGCAGGGATCAAGAAGGGGCCTACATGGGAGCCTCAACTCTTTTTTTCAAACATATCGCTGATCCACAAACCCTCGAGGCACTGGCGATAAGGGAAGCATTGGCTCTCTCGAAGGACCTCTATCTTCGGAGGATCCATGTAGCATCAAACTGCAAAGGGGTGGTCGAGGACGTCAAGAAGGAAAATGTAGCGAGCTATGGAGCAATTATTCATGAAATAATAGATCATTCTATGTCTTTTGATTTCTGTAATTTTAGTCATGAGTTTAGGAGCTCGAATGTCGAAGCTCACAACTTAGCGAAGCATACTCTTAATCTCGGTGGTGGCCGCCATATTTGGTTAGGACATCCCGGGAATCTCTCGTTCGTCCCTCTAACTGTGGTGATGGATTAATAAAGAACTTGGCGAGGTTGTCTCAAAAAAAAAGTTAAAACTTTAACAACATCCACAACCACTGCGATAGCACGCCTTTGTGGAACAATATAAAGCTAGACGCAATAAGTAACAGACAGGCTGGGAATATTAAAAAGATTTTAGGAACACTTTCTGAACTGGTCTTTTTTCCATAATTTCGTTTTATTTACTTATATTCCATTTCCTACTACGTTTCTTTTTTATTTTTCAAAAAAATGGTCGTGCCTTCAATTTTTTTTCAAAATTCGAAACAGTTCATTATTTCCAAATTTTGTTCATAAAGTAAAAAATATTTGCATTTTCAAGAATTGTAAGGTAATTTCATAAAATGTTTGTGTCTTTAAAAAATTGTTCAGAATGTCAAAATTGTGAAAACAATCATTTTCTGAGAACACGGACAAAAACTTAAATTCCAAAACATTTTTTAGAAATGAGACTAAATAAATTATATCAAAAAAGTGTTCTAAATTTGCAGTTTGAAGTATCTATATAAATTATGATTTTAAATACTTTTTTTCTTCAAACCTAGCATGGATGACTACTCAGACACGCTACGTTGAACATGGTGTTTTTTTTTGGAAATTCTTGAATGACCCCAACATTTGTGAATAGGTGGCATGCCCATGGTATGCATCCATGCCCCCAATTTTTTTCCATGGCCTTGCATGACCAATTCAAGGCACCAATCCAAGTTGCTTGGGTTTTTGACAAGTTTTGCATTTTCTAAAGTTTTCTCGGTCAAAAAAGGTCGATAAATGGCTAGACATGTCGCAACTTGCATATGGTGTCCAAAGTAGTTCAAACCTGCCATGGATGCCTACCATGGGCATGTCCACGTGGTGGCAAAAGTTGTGGTAATTTCAAGGATGTCCACGAAAACACCATGTTCAACGGAGGGTGTTTAGGTTGGCCAGAAGGGTTTGTCCGAGAGCACATTGTTTTCCGACATCCTTAAAATGGCCCTAATTTTTTTCATGGCCTCGTATGACCAATTCAAGGCACCATGACAAGTTGTTTTGGTTTTTGACGAGTTTTGTATATTTCTAGAGTTTTCTCGGTAAGAAAATGCAGAAAAAAGGCAAGACGTGTCGCAATTTGCATACGGTGTCGAAAATTGTTCAAACTTGGAATGGATGCCTATGAGGGGCATGCCCACCTGGTAGCAAAAGTTGGGACCATTTCAAGGATGTATAAAAATAGACCATGTTGAACGAAGTGTGTTCTGGGGCAGAAGGCTCCGTCTGAGAGCATGTTATTTCTCTACATCCTCGAAATTACTCCAATCTTTTTCAAGGGCCTCATATGACCAATTCAAGGCATCATGACAAGTTGTTTGGGTTTCAACAAGTTTTGCATTTCCTAAGGTTTTCTCGGTGAAAAATAACAATTAATGACAGAACATGTCGCAACGTTCATACGGTGTCGGAAGTCATTCAGACCAGAATAGATGCCGAACATGGGCATGCCCACTTGCTTGCAAAAGTTGGGGGCAGTCCTGATATTTCCAAAGAAATACGATGTTCAATGAAGAGTGTTCGAATAGGCCAGAAGGATCTATTTGAGAGCACCTCATTTGTCGACATCCTTAAATGAGCCCATTTTTCATGGCCTTGTATGACCAATTCAAGGCAGCATGCCATTTTTTTGAGTTTTTGCCAAGTTTTGCGTTTTTTTGGAGTTTTCTCGGTGAAAAAAGACGATTAATGTCGAAACGTGCATACTCCGTTGGAAGTCTGCGTTGGAAGTCATTCAAACCAGGCATGTATGCCTAAAATGGGCATGCCGACTTGCTTGCAAAAGTTGGGACCTGTCAAAAGAGTATGCTTGGGAGCACCTCATTTCTTGACATCCCTTAAATGGCTCCATTTCTCATGGACTTGTATGACAAATTCAAGACACCATGCCACATTGTTTTGGTTTCGCCCAATTTTGCATTTTCTGAAGTTTTCTTGGTTAAGAAGACGGATAAATGACCGGATGTGTCACCACTTGCATATGGTGTCGAAAATCATCCAAACCAGGCATGTGCCTACCATGGGCATGCCTACCTTCTTGCAAAAGTGGGGTTCATTCTAGGGATGTCCAAAAATAGACTATGTTCAATGGAGGGTGTTCGGATAGGGCAGAAGGGTCCGTTTGAAAGCTCTTTGTTTTTCGACATCCGTCAAATAACCTTAAATATTTTTCACAAGCTTCTATGACCAATTCAAGGCACAATACCAAGTTGTTTAGATTTTTGAAAAGTTTTGCATTTTCTAGAGTTTTCTCGGTGAAAATAGGCCCATAAATGGTCGGACGTGTCACAACATGTAAAGGGGGTCGGAAGTCCTTCAAACCTGGCATGGATGCCTCATATGTCCATGCCAGCCTCTTACAAGAAGCGGGGTTCATTTATCCATAGCCTAAAATATACAAGTTAGATGAGTTTATTTGTAACTCCTGTCATTATCAGTCAACATAAACATTTTATTTTTTTCCAAACAATTTCTTGAAATTTGTCAACAATTTTGGTGTGTATGAAAATTTTACTAACTTGAACACTTTTTTTTTCCAAAATTGTTAACAAATTACAAAAAAATGATGAAAATTTACAACAAAAATGGCAAACCACGTACTTTAAAAAAAACTATCAACTTTTTGAAACGCATTCATTTCTTAAATTTGCGATTTTTTTTGTAAACTGGAACATTTTATGAAATTCCAGAATATTTTTGTTAGAATGTAAACAATATTTGAAAACAAGAACATATTATGTTATGCAAAACAATTTTTCAAATTTTTGGACAAGTTTCATAAAGAATAATAAAGTTCGAAAGTAGAAAATGAATTAATAAAAAGAATAGAAAAACGAAAATAATTGCAACAAAAAAACGCTTAGCCCCTTGAAAATAAGAAATGTTTTCAGAAAATGTTACTCCCTCCGTTCCAAAATATAGCGCGCGCACATTTCCCGGGGTTCAACTTTGACCATAAATTTAACCAACAAGATCGACTGCGACGGGAGTAAAAATTATACCAGTTAATTTGTATTCAATTTTTTTTAATTATATAATTTTTGCTCCCGCCGCAGTCGGTCTCGTTGGTTAATTTATGGTCAAAGTTGAAACACGGAAACCGATAACACACTATATTTTGAAACGGAGGGAGTAGTATATTTGAAAAAATATTCGTAAATATGAAAAATTGTTTCTGTTTTCAAATAATGCTCGCCAATTTGAAAAAGTATTTGCGTTTTTTCAAAAAAATTGGATATTTAAAATTGTTTATGTTTTCAAGAAAATATTCACAAATGTGATGAATTATTCATCTTTTCTAAAAAATGTTTGTAGTTTCAGAAAAATGTTTACAAGTCTGAGAAAATGTTCTTAAAATTTCAAATATATACACAAAATCAAAGTATTTTTCATAAAAAATGGTTCGGAAATTTGAAAAGAAATGTGTTTCCAAAAGAAGTCCAAATTTTGAGAAACGTTTTGTATCTTAAAAAATATTCATGTTTTCGAAAAATATTCCAAAAGATGAAAAATCACATTAGTTTTTTTAGCTATAAAAAGCGCTTTAGCTAGAATGTCCGGCACAGATGTACAGTACCAATTTTGATCTGCTACAGTATTTATAGTAAAAAAAAAACTCCTACAATACATCCGTTCTGGGTGATAAATAACTGCACTACGCAAATATCATTAACCCTGGATGGTTCTGGTGGCTATTAGCTTTTTTGATCTATGCTAATGTACATGTTCACTAATGGGCCGGTCCAAGATGGACTCGGAACGTGACAGATCCCCGCGACGTATTTTTTAGAAAAACCATCCTACCTTTTGTTATGAAGGGGTATGGATAGATCTCATTCATTGATGTGTCCATGGGTTGTACCGAAGAAGAAGTCTTAATGAAAAAGCAGAGAATTGTTCAAAAGATAAAAATCTGAATAATAGAGTGTGAATGAAGCAAAAATGCTAGACACACGGACCAAATCAACCGGATTTTACGGACCAGCCGACTTGTCCTTTTGTGATTGGGGTAAATAATCTTTCCCTCCTAATTAATCGGGCCCCCTGATTTCAACTGGTGGGGTGAGCAGCCAGGCCCGTAAAGCCTCCGTATTCGTCCGTTGACGTAGCAAAAAAAGCAAAGCTCGTGAATGAAGTATCACAAACTAAAGAAATGCTATCTCTATCCAACGCTTTTAGTAAAAGAAAGCTAGGCTAACTTATTAGGCGAAAGATGCCAATCTGCAGCAAGAATATGAATTTTAGTTCACGAGACACTGAAATTTGATTGACTGACGCTTCATGTAACCTGATTGAGTCCTCTTGTTCTAGTCAAGGCAGGACAACAAAAGGAGAGCCGGCTCAACTCTCCAATAAGATCCCACAGGAAATACGGCGAGTTTGTGTGTGTTGAAGTAAAACGAGCTATGATCAGTTTGAGCCAGCTCCCGCGCGCCATGCCATGCACGGCCGCTCAAAGCTAGTAAAGCCAAAAGGCATGGCTAATTTTTATACTGTGGTACTAATCCATCTCTCCCGGCTAAGATATGGGCCACACGATCGGTTTTTGGCAGACAGTTGCTCTTGTCGGCACGATGGAAGTGGTAGAAAAGGGAAGAGAAGGTTTTCAAACTGAGGAGGACAGCGTGTACAAAAAGCGTATGTAGGAATAGTACTGCACATAAATCTTATGCATGCCTGCGTTGCCACGAAACAAATTGAGCTTATGCTAAGAGCATCTTCAACACGCGCCAAAAACTGGGCCGCGCGCTAAAATTCGAGTTTTTTGACACTGGACAGTTCCAACAGCAGCTGTAAAACAGTGCGCTCGCAAAAAGGGTTGGACGCGCGCTGAAAAACGCTATCAAAAGCTGCAAATTTGAGGCGCCGAATTGTGCACGCTTCACAATTTACACTACGTGTTCTTTTGAGCGCACGTTTTTATGCATCTGCTAAAGCAATGTTGGGTCCGGCACACTGAAAGTGCTACAGTGAGACGCTAAAACTATTTTAGGGCACGGAATTTTTGTGGACCTATTGGAGATGCTCTAACTAACTGGCACGTACCCTGCCTTTTGGTACTTCCTCTGGTCCTTGAATTGCGTTTGCAATGGATCGCTAAAGGCATTAGCGAAGTCCAGTGGTCCAGATGTAGTGGCCTCTTGGCAACATGATCACTTTGCTTGAAGTTTGGAACTGAGGGCATCTCCAACGCTGATGCCCGAACCTCCCGCATCCATTCCGACCGAGCTGTCTGGACCTCGCAAGCCATCGAACGGCGTCCTCTATCGATCCGCGGAGCAGTCCAGACCGTTGTTTTCCCACAAACCGGAACCAAATCAGGGGGCTATGCGGGAGCCCGGGCACCAGCCACGTAGGACTCCAACACCCTAGACCCACCAAAAATTGAGGCGGACCCGTGCTTTTGTAGTTGGTCGCACTGTTTGCACGTCAAAATCCCCCCTTTTCAATACTCCCCTCTTCCATCATGCCGCTCTCCAACCATATTCTCGCCCTTTGTCGCCAACGCCGCCGCATGGACCCATACAAAAAGTTGCCAGAGGCGACGGTGGTGGTCAGGCGATTGCGCTCGTCCGGAAGATCAATTCGGCGACACGACAGAACCACCGCCTCAAAGCAAAGGCAAAGGCGATGCCTCTCAAGAAGCAAAAGGCCGACGAAGGCAGAGGTGGTGGTCATCACAGTGGACGTGCATGGGCGGGTGTGGTGCCAGTAGTGGACGTGGTGCAGGGCGGAGCCTAGGACACGGGGCGCCACTGCTGTCGCCGTCCGTGCAGACGTTGTCCTGGCTGGAGCAGTGCAAGGCTCCCAACTTCTACGCTGCCAAGCAACTCGGTAGGCAGTCCCTGGCACCCATGTCCAACCCAAGTCCTGACTCCATGTATAAACCCCGACCACCAAACCTTAGCATTCCCCCTCTTTGATGCTCTTCACCCCCTGCCAAGTCGCACTCACCTCCCTACCCTCCACACCCGTCGTCGCCATGGCCAAGGAGGAGGTCAATAAGAAGAAGAGCAAGAGCAAGGGAGCCGCCACTAAGGCGTCCCCTTCCCCAGACGCACGGGTCCTGACCGCCATCGCCGCCTTCCTCGAGTTTAACGGCCTCCCCCTCATGCTCGCCGCCCTCCAGTCTGAGGCTAACCTTGAGGTACACCTCTCTCCCCCATACGCATCCGCGTGTATTAACATTTCGGTGGACGATTATTAAGTCCGGAAGTAATGAATTGGCTGCTCCAGGGAGATGCTTGGAGGTCGTCGTCGGTGAACCTGGAGGACGGGGTTTCCAAGTTGAAAGGATCGATATGGTTGACTAGAGGGGGGGGGGTGAATAGGCAACTAACAATTTTTAGACTTTTCTTTAACAATTTAAACCTTGCAATGAAATAGGTTGTCTAGATGTGCAACTACGTGGACAACCTATATGATGCAAAGACAATAAGCACACAAGCAAGCAATGGATATAGCACAAGTAAGCTTGCAAAAGTAAAGGGATAAGATAACCAAGAGTGGAGCCGGTGGAGACGAGGATGTGTTACCGAAGTTCCTTCCTTTTAAAGGGAAGTACGTCTCCGTTAGAGCGGTGTGGAGGCACAATGCTCCCCAAGAAGCCACTAGGGCCACCGTAATCTCCTCACGCCCTCACACAATGCGAGATGCCGTGATTCCACTATTGGAGCCCTTGAAGGCGGCAACCGGACCTTTACAAACAAGATTGGGGCAATCTCCACAACACTTGGAGGCTCCCAACAATACCGCGAAGCTTCACCACAATGGAGTATGGCTTCGAGGTGACCTCAACCGTCTAGGGTGCTCAACACCCAAGAGTAACAAGATACGCTAGGGATAAGTGGGGGAATCAAATATCCTGTGGTGGAAGTGTAGATCGGGCCCTTGTCACCCAATCCCGAGCATATCAACAAGTTTGATTGGCTAGGGAGAGAGATCGAGCGAAAATGGAGCTTGGAGCAACAATGGAGCTTAGAGTGAGAAGAGGTAGTCAACTAGAGGTAGAAGACACCCCTTATATAGTCGTGGAAAAAGTCCAACCGTTATCCACATGTTCAGCCCGCGACACACGGTACTACCGCTCCAGGGGCGCGGTACTACCGCGAGGCCGCGCGGTACTACCGTGGCTGACCACAGTACTACCGCGACAGCAGCACAGGCTGGAACTAGCCTGACAAGGGGGCAGTACTACCGCCTGCGCGGTACTACTGCACACACTTGCGGTACTACCGCAAGGCAGGAAAGTCACGGCCTGGGAAGGGCGCGGATGAAATAAATTACATCCGTGCCTACTTCCGCTGAAGCTGAGGTGGTACAAAAATCTGACGTGGTACTACCGCTCGCGAGGCGCGGTACTACCGTTGCGGGCGCGGATGTAAAACATTACATCCGCGCCTACTATCATGACACTGCGGTACTAGGTAGGAGGGCCACGGTACTATGACTCCTAGGGAGCGGTACTACCATGGGCCCCCGCGGTACTACCGCCCTGGACGAGCGGTACTACCGTGGAGGGCGCGGATGTAAAAAATTACATCCGCCCCTACTACCGCACCGGAGCGGCACAAGGCCTGAGAGCCGCGGTACTACCGCTCCAGATGAGCGGTACTACCGTGACACACAGCGGTACTACCACTTGTACTTGCGGTACTACCGCAAGTACAACAGTAGTCGTCAGATTTCCGCACAACCAAGATAACGAAGGGAAGCTCCGAAGTGCAGGGAAAGGAGGAACAAGTGTACGTGATGATCCCACCCAAACCTTTCCGATGCGGACCCCCTCTTAATAGTACGGCTCTCCTACGACTCAAATCCACCAAAGAGAAACGTAGAACAACGCCGACTTCAATAGTCTCCGAGGGGCACCGAACCGTCTCGTGCCTAGAGATGAAGAATCTGAGAAACTCAAGGCACACGATTATTCCGCAAATGCATTGTCATCAATCACTAAAACACCTGAGGGATAAATATGCCCTTACAATCTCCCCCTTTTTGGTGGATTGATGACAACACGGGATTTGCATATAGATAAGATAATTTAGAGCAGGGGCAAACCCCACCTCTCTAAAATATAGACAGGCTCCCCCTAGATGTGTGCACTTTAGATGAATGCTTTGGACTGCATAGCACACAGACTAGGATCAACACTCCCCCTATATTTTAGAGACCAAGGCATGATAATAAGCATAGCATAGCATAAAGATAGCACAATATAACACAAGCTCGCTAGGATAGATAGAGTGCATATGTCTTACACCATACGAAGTAAAGCTCCCGAGGTTCAAACGAGAAAGCAGCAAATAGTTCAAACGAGAAAGCAGCAAACACACGACACACTCGCAAATCCCTACACTCTCTCCCCCTTTGGCATCGAGACGCCAAAAAGGTAGAGAGGACACCTACACACAAGAGGTGGCTCAAGCAGAGAACTTGTCCCAAGCCTCTCCGTCGGTCTCCTCGGCAGCAGGGATGGTCTCCTCGACATCCTCCTCAGACTCAGTCCACCTGTAGCCCTGCTTCTCCATCCACTCGGCCTCTGGAGTGATGTGCTCCTCAGACTCGCCAGACACTGCCTCACCATAGAGCTGCAAAGATCTTGTTGTCCCGGCGACGACTCTCCTTGGACGCCACGTGAGTCCTGTACTGCCCCTTGGCTTGCATGCAGAAAAGAGTCTTCATCTTGTCCTTCAGCTTCTTGGCCCATGATGGCATAGTGGCACTCTGGGAAGGCCTAGCAGGACGGCCCTCAGCAACATCCTCGGCGCCAGCATCCTCCTCATCAACAGCAGCCCTAGCAGCAGTCGCCTCGGCACGAGTAGTGGTGTTGGCCCAGTTGAATTTGATACGCAGGCAGATGGGCTCATGGCGAACCCAGTCTGGAGCAAGAAACTCCTCATCAGGGAACATCTTCTCCCAAGTCTTCAAATCAGCAGAAACAGATAGGGCCCATAGATAGGCACCTTGCGGTTGAACACTGCAAACCGGAGCTCACACCACATGATGTGTGAGACATCAAGTGGCTGAGACTGAGACGAACGAGCCTCCTCGCAGATGAGCATCATGTCCACCATATAGGCATGAACCTTGTCTTTGTCACCGATGCGAGGGAACAAGGAGTTGCGGAAGATGCGATACATGATATCCAGAAAAGAGTTGAGCACCAAAGTTGTCTTGCCATTGGCGAGCACCTTCTCAACCATGAATGGTGCAAGCCTGTCCTTGTTGGCAGACTCAGCATTGGCATGGGGGCGAACACCCACTGGAGAGTTGAGCCCAACACCAGGAACCTGGAGAAGATCCATGAACTCCTTCCAGGTAGCAGACAGCATATGGCCATTGGTCATCCAGGTCATCCTCCGTTCCTCATCGGAGTGAAAGTAGACTGAGGAAAAGAACTGATAGATAAGCTCAGGGTCATAGTCGAGGTGGAAGGTTAACACATGCTCAATGCCAAACTGCTCCACCAAGTCCAGAGCCTCTCCAAAGTAGTCACGGAACTTGTCCTTCCTCATGTGATGCATATCAATCCACTTCACCTCCACATAGGTATTCTGCTTGTTCTTGATGACATCCAGATAGATGTTGGTCTGTTGCTTGTTCCAGAACAGCTCATAGCCTCTGACAGTGGAACGCGGGTGCACATAAGGGTGAAGCTGCCTGAGACGGACATAATCAGCTTGGGCTATCTCATCCATGCCCTTAGCGGGCTCCTTGTGCTTGCTAGCTGAGTGCTTGACATTTCGCTTGGAGGCAGACGAGCCCTCTGGTACTTCACCTTGGTTGCGCAGACGTTTGGAGCCAGTGTCACGACTGGGGTTGGACCGGCGAGAGCCACCACCTGAGACACACACGCAAAACACCAAAGACGCGAAAAGATCAATGCAAAGGCCACGAAAAAGCACAAGAAACACATAGAAGGCATACGAGAAAGTTGGCATGCGATAGATGAGAGCCACGGTAGAACTGCCACTGTCTGCGGTACTAAAAGATTAGTACCGCTCCAAACGCGGTAGTACCGTGCGAGGTCACGGTAGTACCGTGATTGGAGCGGAAGTAGAATTTTAGTACCGCACAGAGTGCGGTAGTACCGCTCCCGAAGGGCGGTAGTACCGTGCATGTGGTAGTACTGCGCCATACGGGCGGTAGTACCGCGTCGCGTCAGATCTAACTGGTGATTTGAATCTGAAAAGAACTGCGAAACAACGGCGGTGCTACGGTGATCAGATCTAGCGCAAGACAACAATACAAGTATAAATCCTATGCAATACCACGCTCCTTCATCCTACTCTTGCAGAGATTAAGCCTAAGAATCTCAAGAACACACAAGCCTCCCCCAAAACCTAGAAACACCAAACACCAACAACACGGAGAGGGAGTTGGGGAAAAACCTTGGTCCATAGCAAGAGCACGTGGTGGGGAATGATCCCACCGGTCGGAATCACGGGAGGGCAGCCGGTGGAGGAGATCCGGCGACGAACGCCGGCTCCGTTCTTGAGCGAGGGAGAGAAGGAGACGACGTGGGAAAGGACTGCGAATGGGTATGGGGAGTTAGAACTCCCCTGCCTGTCCTTATCCCCATGCGCTCGAACCGGCATGGTAGTACCACGTATTCATCGCGGTAGTACCGCTCGGGCGGAAGTACCACGCCAGGCGGTAGTACCGCTCATCCAGGCGGCAGTAAAAAATTACTGCCGCGTGGTGACGGTAGTACCGTGCTCCCGCAAGCGGTAGTACCGTGGCTGGCTGTGGTAGTACCGTAGCTGGCCGCAGTAGTACCGTGAGCTCAAGGCACCGCAAGTTTCAACACAAGAAGAAAAAGCCTTTGCACAGAAACTTTTCACACACACGAGACCGCAAGAGCAAGAGGCAGAGAGACACCAAGAGACAAAGCCTCTCGAGGAGAGAGGGCGATGGCCGAAGCCACCTATGTTTGAGTTGGATGGTATGGCACCGCGAAGAATTATCCTTGGGCCCATGACCAAAACTCGTCTTTGAAGCACAAGTACCATCAAAAATGGCTAATGTGAAAGAGGTGATCGCTTTATGCATGATGGGGGGAGGGAGAGTTCATTGAGAGAACAACGCTCCCCCTATGTCTATGCCTACACCTAAACTAGACAACACGATGAGTGTGGTGGGGGGTGTATGGGTTCAAGTCACATTGCTCAAATCAATGATATTTAGCTCATGCCTTAACTCGCGAAATCTTGCTTCATCCAAGGGCTTCGTGAAAATATCTGCAAGGTTATCATGAGTGTTGACATACTTGAGCTCGATCTCCCCTCGCCTAATGTGATCCCGGATGAAGTGATACCGAATCTCAATGTGCTTCGTCTTGAAGTGTTGTACCGGGTTGAGAGAAATCTTGATGGCACTTTCATTATCACACCAAAGAGGCACTTTGTCACAAATGGCACCGTACTCCTTTAAAGTTTGCCTCATCCATAGGAGTTGAGCACAACAACTACCGGCCGCCACATACTCCGCTTCGGTGGACGAGAGAGACACACAACTTTGCTTCTTGGAAGACCAACTTACCAAAGAGCAACCAAGAAATTGGCACCCTCCGGAAGTGGACTTCCTATCCACTTTGTCCCCCACCCAATCGGAATCCGTGAAACCTTCAAGCTTGAAATTTGCTCCTCTTGGGTACCATAAGCCAAAGTTTGGGGTATGAGCCAAATATCGAAAGATTCTCTTGACCGCCACATAGTGACTTTCCTTTGGTGCGGCTTGAAACCGTGCACACATCCCCACACTCAACATGATATCCGGTCTAGATGCACAAAGGTAAAGCAAGGAGCCAATCATGGAGCGATATACCTTTTGATCCACCGCTTTACCATTGGGATCGATGTCAAGTTGGCACTTGGTAGGCATTGGTGTAGAAGCCGGCTTGACATCACTTAGCTTGAATCTTTTAAGCATGTCTTGAGTGTATTTGGCTTGGTTGATGAAGGTTCCTTCTCTTCGTTGTTTGATGTCAAAACCAAGGAAGAACTTCAACTCTCCCATCGAAGACATCTTGAACTTGGAGGTCATGAGAGCGGCAAATTCCTCATTGAAAGCTTTGTTAGGAGAACCAAAGATAATATCATCAACATATAGTTGGCATACAAACAACTCCCCTTTGACCTTCTTAGTAAAAAGAGTGGGATCGATTTGTCCTACTTCAAATCCACGATCTTGTAGCAACTCGGTAAGGTGGTCATACCACGCACGTGGGGCTTGTTTAAGGCCATAGAGTGCCTTATCGAGTTGATACACATGATCCGGGAAGTAGGGGTCCTCGAACCCGGGGGGTTGCTTGACATAAACCAACTCATTAATGGGACCATTAAGAAAAGCACTTTTCACATCCATTTGTTGCAACTTAAAGTTGTGATGGGAAGCATAAGCAATCAACAAACGAATGGATTCAAGACGAGCAACGGGAGCAAAGGTTTCACCGTAGTCGATGCCCTCTACTTGGGAGTAGCCTTGTGCTACCAATCTTGCCTTGTTGCGAATGATGTTCCCATGAGCATCTTGCTTGTTCTTGAAGATCCACTTTGTTCCAATGACGTTGTGGTTCCCTGAAGTTCTTGGCACCAATCTCCACACCTTGTTGTACTCAAAGTTGTTGAGTTCTTCATGCATGGCATTGAGCCAATCCGAGTCTTCGAGCGCCTCAAAGACCTTTTGGGGTTCAACACAAGAGACAAACGCATGATGTTCACAATAGTTAGCTAATTGTCTACGAGTGCTTACCCCCTTTCTTAGGCTTCCAACCACGTTTTCCATGAGATGGCCTTGGGTGGTGAGTTTGGAAGCAATCTTCGTGGCACGACGCTCTAATTTCTCCTCGGGTGTGGAAGGAGGAAGGTTAACTTGATCATCTTGAGCGCCGTCTTGAGCTTGCTCATGATCTTGAACTTGCTCGAGGGGGAGAACTTGACCTTGGGCATCATTTAGAGGTTCACCACCATCTTGAGGTTGATCTTGCCCTTGGTCTTGTTCATGAAGGTGAGGGCCTTCACTTTGTTCTTCGGAAGCGTGTGGGTCTTGGGAAGGTGATGGCTCCACTTGAGTGGAGCATTGTCCTTCTCCTTCGGCCACAAGGGGTTCCTCAATGGGTAGGATATGACCAATACCCATTCTTCTTATGGCTTGGGGAGGAATTTCATCACCTACATCACAAGTACCACTTTGCTCCACTTGGGAGCCATTATTTTCATCAAACTCTATGTTACACGTCTCCTCAATGAGTCCGTTGGACTTGTTGAGCACACGGTAAGCATGAGAGTTTGTAGCATAACCAACAAATATGCCCTCATGAGCTCTAGCTTTGAATTTAGACAAACGAACACCTTTCTTGAGAATGAAACACTTACACCTGAACACCCGGAAGTACTTGATATTGGGCTTGTTCCCGGTGAGTATCTCATACGGAGTCTTGTTCAAGCCTTTGCGGAGATAGAGCCGATTGGATGCATGACAAGCTGTGTTGATGGCTTCGGCCCAGAAGTTGTATGGAGACTTGAACTCCGCCATCATGGTCCTTGCCGCATCCATCAACGTCCGGTTCTTCCTCTCCGCAACACCATTTTGTTGAGGGGTATATGGTGCAGAATATTGATGCTTGATCCCTTCATCACTAAGAAACTCATCCAAGGTGTAGTTCTTGAACTCGGTGCCGTTGTCACTTCTTATTGTCAAGATCTTTGCATTGTGTTGACGTTGAGCTTCATTTGCAAAGTCGATGACGGTTTGTTGAGTCTCACTCTTCCTCTTGAAGAAGTATACCCAAGTGTATCTTGAATAATCATCCACTATCACCAAGCAATACTTTCTACCCCCAAGACTATCAAAGGATGGGGGCCCAAAGAGGTCCATGTGGAGGAGCTCCAAGGGTCTCTTCGAGTAGATGATAGTCGTGGGAGGGTGAGCCGTCTCATGAAGCTTTCCTTCGATACAAGCACTGCAAACACGATCTTTGGCAAAACTAACATTCGTTAGTCCATGAACATGGTCCCCCTTGAGAAGACTTTGCAAAGATCTCATATTGACGTGGGCTAAACGACGATGCCAAAGCCATCCCACATAAACTTTAGCCATTAGGCATGTCACGGTCTTAGTGGGTTGCTCCGAGAAGTTAACCACATAGAGACCGTTCTCGACATGCCCAACAAAGGCTACTTTAAGAGTCTTGCTCCACAAGAGGGCCATGGTATCAATATCAAAGAAGGTGGCAAAACCCATGAGTGCGAGTTGACGAACGGAAAGTAAATTGAACGCAAGGGACTCAACAAGCATGGCTTTCTCGATCGTTAGATCATGAGAAATGACAACCTTGCCAAGACCCAATACCTTAGAATGTGAGGCATCACCCCATTCAACATTGGTGGCATAGATGGGATCTTGTGCACGTCCACCACCAAGTCCTTGCTCCCGGTCATATGATTTGTTGCTCCACTATCGAGCAACCATGATCCCCCACCGAAAGCAAACACCTACAAGAGATCAATGCTTGGTTTTAGGTACCCATTGAGTAATGGGTCCTTTGATGTTAGTAACAAGGGTCTTAGGAACCCAAATAGACCATTCAACGTACTCATAAGGAGAACCAACAAATTTAGCATAAACATGTCCATCACTAGCACGGCACAACACATAAGAGGGGTTAAATTCGCGGCTTTGTTGGGAGAGATGGCGTTGCGCTCTTTGGCTTCACCACTCTTCCCATTGTTCTTCTTCTCCTTAGGAGCACCTTCTCCCTCCTTCACAAAGGTTTGCGTGAGCGGAGGAGGTCAATTGGTCTTGATCTTCTTCTCCTTGTTCTTCTTCTTGTTCTTGGACTTGGGTGCGAACCCAACTCCCTCCTTGCCCACAACTTCCTTTTGATTGCTCAAAAGGTCATTTAGGTTCTTCTCGCCTTGTATGCATGCATGACACAAGACCTTTCTCGAGTTGTTCCTTCAACTTGGCATTTTCCTCCACAAGATGCACATGCTCACAACATGGGTTAGTTGCATTAGCATTATCAATTAAGACCATGTGAGGAAATGTGGCCTTTTCCTTGGTTAGCTTAACTTGGAGTTGAGCATGAGACTCCTTGAGGGTGGCATGAGCACCTTTCAAGACCTTGTGGGCCTTGTCAAGTACATCAAACTCCTCCGTGAGTCTAACATGATCAACCCCAAGTTTAGCCTTCTCGGAAGCTAGAACACGAGACACAACAAGAGCATGATCAAGATCTTTCTTTAGTTTAGCATGACCATCATTGTGTGACTCCTCAAGAGCCAAACGATGCCCACACTCTTCCTCAAGAGCATTAGAGAGATCCGATATCTCATCGGCATAGTCACGACTATGACTTTCCATCTTAGTGATGGTTTCTTCATGAGCCTCGATCATGTCATTGGCTTCACCAAGTTGTTCCAAGAGAGCAACGAAATGCTTCTTAGATTTGCCCTTGAGCTTACTCATGAAGGACTCAAATTCATTGATCTCCTCATTAGACCCCTTACCATTATCAAAGTCATCCGTTGAAGGAGGGTTAGGAATAATGGTGGTTCTGATGTTGGGGGTTACCTTGTTGGTGGCCTTAGCCATGAGGCACTTGGCGGTGATGCTCTTGTTAGGTGCATCGAAGAGAGACACCCGAGGAGTTGTGACAATGGCAACAGATGCCATGGCCATTGTTTCACCATCTTCATCATCATCATCATCCTCACGATATTCTTCTTGAACCACCAACCCACGAGAAGGAGTCTTCTTGGTGAAGTTGTTCTTGTTGGGGAAGGACTTGGCTTTGTCTTTTCAAATGAACTTGCCACCATTGTCTTCCCGCTTCTCGTATGGACAATCCGCAACGAAATGGCTAACATTGCCACAGTTGAAACAAGTTCTAACTCGTTGCTTCCCCTTGAGGCCACTTGAGTTGTTCTTGTTGAAGTTGGGTCTTGTAGTCTTCTTACTCCAAAACTGTCTTGAGGCAAGAGCCATGTGCTCATGATAATCATACTTCGTGTCCTCGGGGTTGCTCTCCTCATCTTCCTCTTCTTCTTCTTCTTCCACACTAACCTTGGCTTTCAAGGCAAGATTGGGCTTCTTTGCCCTTTGAGAACGGAGCACCGCATTGTCGGCGGTCTTGTCCAAGATGCTCATTGCAACAAACTCATCCAACACTTCACCAGAGGTCATGGAGTGGAAGTCCGGTCTTTGGCGGATGACGGAGGACATGGCCTTGTTGTAGGGAATCATGGCCTTGAGGAACTTGCGCTTGATCCAGTTGTCATCCGTGTCCTTGCTCCCATGATCTCGGAGTGCGACCGCAAGTTTGGTCACTCTTCGAAAGAGCTCACGAGGTTCTTCATCCTCTTTCATTGCAAACTCATCGGCTTCATCTTGCACCACTTCATAGTTGGAGCGTTGAATGCTAGCACTTCCTCGATAGAGACGCTCGACACATTTCCATGCTTCTTTAGCCATGACATGAGGTCGAAGATGAGGGAGATCTTCGGGAAGGATTGCATCTTGGATGATGAAGAGAGCACTCTCATTGAATTGATTGTCCACTTCTTCTCGAGGGGTGAAGTTGCTTGGATCATGAGGATAGAAACTTTCTTCAATAATTCTCCAAAGGTTAGTATTCACATGTTTTAAATGACGCTTGAAGCGATAAACCCAAGAATCAAAATCTTCATTTTTCACATATTTAGGAGGAGGACCGGCATGATTCAAATGAGTAGAGGGGATCGGTCCTCTATACACCGGGGGTTCCACATTGGCAAAGATGCCGGTGCCATTTCTACCACTAGTAGACGGACTCTTTTCACTATTAGCTTCCCCCTTGTCGGGGTTAGCATCCGTCACCTTGTTAATGGGATCACCCATTTTCATTGGCGAGGTAGATAGTTTGAGTCCCTCTAGGAATTCAGAAAACATGCTTTTAACCTCGGCCGTCATGGAGGTTTTCAATGTGTCTAAAGCCACATTGAATTCCTCACGAGAGACCGAGGTTCCCTCTTCGGCCGAAGACGAGACGGGATTCACACCGGAGTGCTCCTCCGCACCGTCGTTGGTGTTAACCATACTCTTCGGACGGCAAAGTCCTTAATAAAGAGACGAGGCTCTGATACCAATTGAAATGATCGATATGGTTGACTAGAGGGGGGGGGGGGTGAATAGGCAACTAACAATTTTTAGACTTTTCTTTAACAATTTAAACCTTGCAATGAAATAGGTTGTCTAGATGTGCAACTACGTGGACAACCTATATGATGCAAAGACAATAAGCACACAAGCAAGCAATGGATATAGCACAAGTAAGCTTGCAAAAGTAAAGGGATAAGATAACCAAGAGTGGAGCCGGTGGACACGAGGATGTGTTACCGAAGTTCCTTCCTTTTAAAAGGAAGTACGTCTCCGCTAGAGCAGTGTGGAGGCACAATGCTCCCCAAGAAGCAACTAGGGCCACGGTAATCTCCTCATGCCCTCACACAATGCGAGATGCCATGATTCCACTATTGGAGCCCTTGAAGGCGGCAACCGAACCTTTACAAACAAGATTGGGGCAATCTCCACAACACTTGGAGGCTCCCAATAATACCGCGAAGCTTCACCACAATGGAGTATGGCTTCGAGGTGACCTCAACCTTCTAGGGTGCTCAACACCCAAGAGTAACAAGATCCGCTAGGGATAAGTGGGGGAATCAAATATCCTGTGGTGGAAGTGTAGATCGGGCCCTTGTCACCCAATCCCGAGCAAATCAACAAGTTTGATTGGCTAGGGAGAGAGATCGAGTGAAAATGGAGCTTGGAGCAACAATGGAGCTTAGAGTGAGAAGAGGTAGTCAACTAGAGGTAGAAGACACCCCTTATATAGTCGTGGAAAAAATCCAACCGTTATCCACATGTTCAGCCCGCGACACACGGTACTACCGCTCCAGGGGCGCGGTACTACCGCGAGGCCGCGTGGTACTACCGTGGCTGACCACAGTACTACCGCGACAGCAGCACAGGCCGGAACTAGCCTGACAAGGGGGCAGTACTACCGCTTGCGCGGTACTACCGCACAGACTTGCGGTACTACCGCAAGGCAGGAAAGTCACGGCCTGGGAAGGGCGCGGATGAAATAAATTACATCCGTGCCTACTTCCGCTGAAGCTGAGGTGGTACAAAAATCCGACGCGGTACTACCGCTCGCGAGGCGCGGTACTACCGTTGCGGGTGCGGATGTAAAAAATTACATCCGCGCCTACTACCGTGACACTGCGGTACTAGGTAGGAGGGCCACGGTACTACGACTCCTAGGGAGCGGTACTACCGTGGGCCCCCGCGTTACTACCGCGCTGGAAGAGCGGTACTACCGTGGAGGGCGCGGATGTAAAAAATTACATCCGCCCCTACTACCGCACCGGAGTGGCACAAGGCCTAAGAGTCGCGGTACTACCGCTCCAGATGAGCGATACTACCGTGACACACAGCGGTACTACCGCTTGTACTTGCGGTACTACCGCAAGTACAACAGTAGTCGTCAGATTTCCGCACAACCAAGATAACAAAGGGAAGCTCCAAAGTGCAGGGAAAGGAGGAACAAGTGTACGTGATGATTCCACCCAAACCTTTCCGACGCGGACCCCCTCTTAATAGTACGACTCTCCTACGACTCAAATCCACCAAAGAGAAATGTAGAACAACGCCGACTTCAATAGTCTCCGAGGGGCACCGAACCGTCTCGTGCCTAGAGATGAAGAATATGAGAAACTCAAGGCACACGATTAGTCCGCAAATGCATTGTCATCAATCACCAAAACACCTGAGGGATAAATATGCCCTTACACAAGTTGTTGGAATAAAGGTACCTCTGTCACGAGAGTCTTCATTGTTATTAAAATGATTCTGTTGGTGAGTTATCCTCCCCTGGAAACTGCAATTGATATGTGGATGCAGCTCGGCAGTAGACTTCAGATCGGGAAGAAGATGCTTTTGTTGAACTAGTTTCAAGATTGGCGTCTAAAGATAAAGAAACATGCAATTCAAATGAGCCGAGGTGCGGCCAGACTTGAAGACCGGTTCAGGGGCTAATGACAGTGTCCCATCTAGGGGAGCTCTCACCATGTCGACTCCTAGCCTAGTAAGCCGGGCCGAGGACCTCCATGTCGGTTTTGTCCTGGGCCACTTTGAGGAACCCATGACAATTACTAGAAAAATGTAAAAAGACTTGATGTATACTCCAAGACGCTGGATCCGTGGAGGCCTCTCTCTCCTCGTAAGTAGCCGACTAGAATCCTGTAACCCAAGGACCCCCCCCTATATAAACCGAGCGGCCATGCTCTCATAGTAGAACATTTATACTTTGTACACCCTACGGCAATAATACCGCCAGAGTAGGACGTAGGGTATTATCTCCTCGAAGAGCCCAAACCTAGGTAAAACCTAGTGTCCTTGTTACCATCGCTTCTAAACGCCTAGCTAGGGATACCCTACCCCGAGATCTATCGGATTTAGCTCCGTCAGTGAGCACCTCTTTCTTTCTTGCTTTGGCAGCAACACGGGCGCCACATACACCATTGATGGGGAGGGCGGGTTGTTGTGCGGGTTGTCGTGTGGGCTACGAGGCGAGGTACGACCAGTCGACCATCTTAGCTTGTACATCTTAGAGGGGTGCGCCATGGCTTACACGAGGTATGTTCTAGGTGGCGAGGGAAAATCACGGGGATGTAGCATGCCTACAGTGCGAAGGCGTGGGGAAAGAAGGAAAATGGGCGTAGCTAGGTTTTTTTTGTCAACGACATGCTTTTTATAGCCGTGGGGGGAGGGGCTTTTTCGGGCGCCACGCAAACTGCCGCCCCATGAATGTGGGAGGCAAAGCATTAAGCTTCAATTTAGTGTGAAAATCATGGATTCCGGGTATGATTTTGGATGGGTCCAGCGCTCGCATGGCGCACGTTTGGACTCCCCTAATGCACCTCATGATTTGGGGTCGGACTGAGGATTTATGAATGTCCATCTGTGGCTGACCCAGTATAGACACCCACGTCAGAGGCCTAAAAGTGCCCGAACCATGTGGTCCAGACATACATATGCGGACGAAGTAGGGTTCTCCGTTGGAGATGCCATAGATATGAGGCCGTTTCATGTTGTAGATGCCCTTATGTCTTTTTTAGATGATAGAGAAAAAAATACTAAGCTTCGTAGAAATGGTAGAAATGGGGCTCTTTGGTGCATCGTACATGATTAATACCCAAGGACATCATGTACACCGAAGTGAGAGAAATCTCACCTCTATTCTAAGGGAGCTTAGAGCTTGAAGAAATTGATCCAGTGCCAATTAGACATGTATTCAGTGCAAGATCAAATAGTCCAACTCAAATTTGAATATGGAACACCAACTTTATGGTATGATCGACCAACTCACCTTCACCAAGATAGAGGCATGCTTAAGCATTATTTCTTGATAGTCACATCCATGAATGTTTGCTTTGAACTGACAATACCGTTCTACATCATTATAATTAGAGCCTTTCGGACCTACCTTTAACTTCAAATACATCCAAGTCTCCTCCTGTACAGCAATCGCATGCCTTCTTGTTAAACCACACGACTCACCAATAATATCACAAAGGAGCTCAATCTCCTTATGTGACCCACCGATAAACACAAACGAGCTGAGAGATAAATTGAATCCTCTCTGCATTTTTGATATTATAACATCTATTGTGGCCTCCACTGCATCAGGAACGCGTGCTAAAGTGATGTCAACCGCACCACAATTACCATTAATGCGCTCTGTGAATTGACGAAAAGGTGCATTTGCTTTGCTGTACTCTACTACACCGTCGATAAGTTGCAGATCATTATCTTCTTTTTGCCCTCCTGTCTTGATCCTCATGTCAAACTCAACTAGAACATCACCGAGCATATTAATGCCCCTCTTAGGGCCTGTCATCTCAATGAGAGAACCCTGCGAAACAACTATTAATTATTTATTGCTAGTAGCTCATAGTAAAAACTAAAGAGTTATCTAAAGTGCATATTCTTATTTGGAGCCAACTGACAATGATGAATCTCAAATAAATGATGGCTTAAATTCCAAACCCACAAACAAACGTAAGTCGATTGCACATGAAACTTAATGTTCTATAAATCATCCAAAGATAATTAACCATAAACTTGCCTAATGTATGCAAGGATAACAACATATGTGTATGACATCCTCCAAACACAAGTATTTCAATGCAAAAATCCATAATGATCCTCAAAGTGGAGCCATCATCACCAACACCTCAAATTTCAGAAGAGTAAAGATATCATTTAACTTACAGCAACAAACACCCAGATGATCTTGTAGCTGAAGTCCTAAGTATTTGTTGTGTTTATATCATATATGTTAAGCACACTCTGATGTATTTGACCAAATAAAAAGAATATTAGTAATTCTATGTGGGATACACGCACACGCATGCGCCCCAGTATGGCGGCGTCCCAGTGGGATTTTGTTCATATAGAGAGAGCATATGCATGTTAGGAGCGAACAATTGCCACAACATAATTACCAGACAATGACTTTTTTTTACACATTGTGGTGAAATGATATGTGTAGCTAGAGAGTGAGTAAAAAGTGGCATCAACTCATAAAAGTACCATGAAGCAAAGTTCTACATTAGTGTATAAGTAGATAACCAAGTAAAATTTATGGCAACTGAGTGGCTAATAACCCGGCGAATACAATTCTTGAAGATTTGAGATCTAGTTTCGAAGACCTCATCATGACAAAGCCAATGGAGAAAAGTCAATCGGGTTAACAGAGATAAAAGTGTTCAAAAATTTGAATCTGGAAAAATCTTCGCTGTTGTCATGTTGTTGTCTGCTTGTACGAGGGCAGGGAGTACGTCGCACATGAAGGCAATTGTGCGACACCATTCCCTGGTCTGCTCCAAAAATATTAGTAGTAAAAATAGAGTCTGACTTTATCTGAATACCTAACACTTGCTAAAATATCACTCATTTCACATATATTTACTTGAAATGTTTTTTCTTAGTAATTGTCAACCCACAATGTTATTCTCTTCTTGATATCATGGTTGTTAGATTTAACCACATGGAAGCAAATATTCATCCATAACACCAAAAGTAGGTAAATATTCATGTATTACGAAATAAGAAAATGCATGCTTAAACAAAATGATAAACTAATCTTGTGACATCTATTAAGTAAAAACAGTAGAACAAACAGAGAACATAACTAGCATCATTTTTATTCTATGCATCAATCCACAAGAGATAAAACAGATAAGGTAGGTTAGACAATTCCACTTTCCATCCAACTTTTATGATTGAAAAACGATTGTGGTCCTATGATTGTAGTATGCCCTAAAATGTTTACATTTCAATCCATCCACTCTATGCATTTGACAAAAATGGGCCTACACTATAAAATAAATGAATTATTTAAAATAGTTGTGTATAAGTAAAGATGTGTGCACCTGTTTCACCACAATGGGATCGTCCCTGCTACGACTGACAATATAATTAAGCAACAAATCCCGAGAATCTCGCACTGCTATATATCCATATAATTGTACTAAGCTTGTGTTTGCAGAAACTTTAGCCAATTTCAGTGAGAAAAATTGCATCATGTTACATACAAAATGTATACAACACCTTAGCTGGTCAGGAAAGCAATTAGTGGGATCTGAAAACTTCATTGGCTCCAGTTGTGCTTCATTTAAAAATTATAATATTAGACAAGTACTTGAAATAATTAGTACACTTATGATTTCCACATGCATACATGCGCTAAGTTAGAATTTTGTTTGTCTATTAGAAAAATATAACAAAAAAATATAACAAAATAAGTGAGGAGAATAAAGCAATGCTACATTGAAAAAGTATACCTTTTAGGAATAGGTTTACTAATCCAAGCTACAAGAACAAATGCTTCAAGTCTCATGTCATACACAACAAAATATTAAAAAGCAATAGGTTGAACTTTATAGAATTTTCCAAATCAATTAATTATCCACAAATCATGATTTTCTTATCTACCATTTATATTTTGGTATGAACGCATAAGTTTGCATAGAGCTTACTTTTTTCACGTGATTCCAAGAAAAAAGTAATTTTTATGATAATATAATCTACTACCACTATAAAAGAAAGAAAGGGGCAGATCCAAACAACCTTAGCCGTCTAATCACACAATCTAATGGTCCATAATCCCTCCATGTTTAACGCTAACAAGCCACAATCCATTGACAGCTAATCCTGCCCGCCCTTCGTCAAAAAAAAAAAACTGCCCCGCACGTCCCGCAGCACGACCTTCGCCCGCTCCTCTCTTGTGCGTCGTTCCAGTCGCCCTCTCTTCCTCCACGTTTCTCTCGCCGCACGACCTCCACTGCAAATCCTCTACTCCTCCGTCGCTGCCCCGATCCCCCACTCTGCCGCCACTCCGATCCTCCACGCCGCCGTCGCTCCAATCACCCGCCGCCGACGCTCAACTCGGCCTCTGCCGGCGCTCTTCGATCCTCCACTTCAACGCCGGCCGCCTATATGGTTAGTCCACGGAAGCCGGCGGAAGCCGCACGCCCCCGCGCTTGCCTACCTGGGGTTGCGACGGCCGTAGCCGTCGGACGAAGCCGCGGCCGTAGCCGTCGGAGGAAGCCGCCACCACTGAGCCCTGCCGACCAGGGGTTGCGCCGGCCGCCCGTCGATATTCTGCTCGGCAGGACCCCGCACGCCCCCGACGACGGCCGGGACTGCCAGCGCAGACGCCTTACTCCCTGGGGTTGCTGGCTGCTGCCGACGCCATCTATGTGAGCCATCTTGTTCTCTCTTTTCTCTTCATCTATATTCATCAATTAAGCACAATGTTCATCCATACCAGATCCAGTACAAGATTCACTACAAACTGCATGAGCCTCTCAATTTCTTAAGGAATAGCAATAACGGCCCCTCCTCATCTCTCAAAGCCTCTTCCTGATTCTGTCCATTTCTTCATGGAATTCTAGGAGACTGTGGACCTGTGGTTATCGTATATTGGTTCGGAGATTCTTCACCTAGCAATTTCCAGTGACTAAAGGGACATGGTTTTTTTAAGGGCTGAAGCACTTTATTCAGTCAAAATGTTCGATGGAATCACAATAAAATCTGGTCTAACTGACAACCAAACCGGTCGTCCAAAAACTAAAGTAGTAGTAGCTCTAGCTAACATATGTGCTTCAACATTCAGACTTCGATTCTCATGAGTAATTTGCACCGATGCAAAACCTGCACACTTCAAATTGATCTCCCTGTTGATGGCTTCAGATGGTCCTTTGTATATTTCCTTGACATGCTTCACAGTGGATGCACAGTCTGTTGCAATGACTAACATGCCTGGTTAGTTTCTGCAATAGCTCATCTCTTAGTTCTGTAATTTCTTGGATTTGATGGCCCTAAATGTATGTGTATTAGGATTGAAGATGCATGAGTCATCCCTGGAGAATGGAGATGAATGAAGAAGTACTGAGATAGTGAGAGATGAAATTCAAACCTGGTAAGGCAGCACAGATCATTATCTATTTTATTCATAAAATTGTACATATCCGTTTCTGGTCTTTTTTGCTTCCGATTGGTTGGAAATGGTCCTGGTCCAAGAAAGATGTCACGAAGTGGTATACCAAAACAAAGGCTAATGCTTCGATTCAGATTAATGTAGTTTAGAAGGTATTACAAATTAAGTACAAACTATTGACTTCAAACTATCCCTTATTAGCATTGAATTATCGAGTTTGTCTTTTTTAATTATTTTGTCCCTTTACATACATGGTTCCATTACCAAAATCAGGGAGGAGTTTGGTGGTGGTGGAATCAGGGAGGAGTACAACTGGTGGTGGCTTTGGACAGTGTCAGTTGTTGTTTTGACGGGGACTGCCTTCAGGTCCTGTACCGGCAATGTCCTGTGTCATCAGGAACCCCTCATCCGCCCATCGCCATAGTTGGGTTTGTTTAGCTTTTTGCATGATAATTGTTTTATTACTTATACATGGAGTATTAGGTTGTGTTTTCTGCAAAGATGCTGTACATGTGGTTCATTCCGCTTTTATCTTAATGATTAACCGACTATTGAGGAGTTGCACATATCCTTATAAAACATAAATTTTGTATTACGTTCATGATTCAGATGCTGTTCTACCTTGTTCTATTATATGCATCGAACATTGACAAGCACCTCCACTACTTCCACCTATCCCTTCTGTTACCTTCTCCCAGTTAGGTTGATCCCCAATTCTCTATTCCGGTTATCCCCTCATTATTGTTGGGCAACTGTTAAATTAGTGGTTGTGCTTTGCTCTAAATTCTTTTAAGGTTACAGAATGCAGGTTCATTTAGTCGGCGAGGTAGATTCAGGAAACAAGTATCTGAATTTCATCCAAACATTTAGATATTGCAGTGCAATGTTGTCTTCTGAGGTACATCATCATCTAGCATAGTTCCTTTCCTTAATATCTCTGTGTGGTTCATTACTACTCCATTTTCCTACCAAAAGATCTTGTAGTCATGGTCATATTATGCTTTTCGAAGCCACCAAAAGTGGAAAGAACGGCAATAAATTTTTGTGACCTTGAGTGCTTCCTGCCAGGGTGTTCAATCTTATTGTTGTATTTTCTATAAAACTCTCTCCCATAGGACTTGAGAAATAGACTCCCACATAACCTTCGGCACCCTCTCCACTGCAATTCAGCCATGACCAATCAGTTCGCGTCCTGCATCGCTCTGCAGTAGGAGAGTCCATAAGAGAAACAAGAGGAGAAGCTACTCAGTATCCCTACAGATTTTGTAGCTCGTCTTAGAAAAGAAGATAACATTAGGGAGCAGAAAAACTGAAAGCGTATTGCGATTTTTAGGAGACTTTCTCATCGGCTACACATTTTTTGTCTTCATGTGTTGTTTGTTTTCTCTCATAAGTTAAATAGTTTATTGGTGTTATTTTTTTATTATGAAGTGGGTACGACAAAGTAGCCAAGTAGTTAATCATTTTATCTTGTCTTCGAAGAAATATATGTACTATGCTAATGGTTTATATGATGACCCAGTCCCAAACTTGTATTTAAATTCAACATGGTTTGTTACATACTATATTGTCTGAAAAGGTGTCAGACTAGCTTGAAGAATACGAGAGACAAATAATTGGCTTTGTTTTGTTAAGCTAGCTCCCTTACATGTGTAATGTTTATGTCATCTCATGCCATGAGAGTCACTGTTTGTTCAACTAGGTGATACTGTTGCCCAAATTGGCTCGACCAGCATCATGGGTCAGTGTGTCATTTAGTTTGCCAAAGTGCAGGGAGTTCGCACCTTAAAAAACATCATGTGGCACATGTACAATTTGCAACTTGAAATCAATAATACTACCAGCGTCTTAGGTTGGTGCATGATTATGATTGTTTTCTTAGTATGTTGTTGTCCTGTCAAATAACATCTTTCTCATCTCAATATTTACTTAGCTCTGTAGATGAACTGTTGTTAACAGAAGCAAAAATAGAAACTTAAATAGCTTGGTGCAAATGTGCTCGCAGAAAGAAGAATGTCAACCAGTATTTTGACACCTTATCGTCAGTCTTCTGTCTACTTGCCAATCCATTCATGTCATATACTCATTTAGGAAGGCAATTATTTACCGTAATTTCAATGTTTTGCATCTTGATTTATTTGCATAATTATCTACCATCTATTGGAAAAATTGACGGGCATGGATAGTGTGAAAGGCTCACCCTGTTCTTGGGCTCGGTTCCACCCTCCTCGATCTGAAAGTGTTCGGGTTAGTCTGTTCGATGCCCCGCAAATGTTCAACGAATTGCTTCTGAGGGGGGCGGCTGTCATTTGTCTTACAGGGATGGAATGGGCGCAGCGGTAGCGAGATACTGCAACTTTCGTTGATCCGGCGATGCTCGCATTATTTCTCTTGTTTTTCTCTTATTTTTCCTTTTGGGCGTGATTGTGTTGTTTGCCCCAGCGTGGAACTCATTCTTGTATCGGGTGGTTACTATATTAATGTAGTGGGGTCAAAGCCTATTTCGAGGAATGGTCTACAATTTTTTTTGTCTTTATCTTGGAACTTCATCTAAATGTTGGTTGCTCTTGAGAGTTTTTGTTCCAATCAGATCCTGTATCCGCTTTAACCGAAGGTGATCATGCTCACATGCCACAGATTTAGAGTAGTGTGTGGGATTTCCAGTAGAAGAGCAGCTTCACAGATGGCTCTTCTTGGCGCCGCTATCTCTTGTGTGGACGTCCTTGCCGTGCCCATGTCAATGCAAGCCGCAATGCATGAGACTAATATTATAGGCACTCCACATTGACTGGTTATTAACTGCTATGTCCTTCCGTTTATTCGTAAATAAATGGGATGTTAGCAAGTATGTTGTCTAAATTTGGCTCATGCCATACAAAAGATTATTTAGATTGTTTTCTCCAGAAAAGAGATTATTCAAATTGGTTAGGTGGAAACATATAATTAAATTATCTGGTTTATTTTTGTTTCTTTCAGGCTTCAATCTGGAAATAGATTGTTCAAAGAAGTATTCTCATTATGACCAATCTTGAAACGAATAGTATTAGTCGAGACGTGCGTTGCATGTACATGCTTACTAGTAATATACAAAAGTAAATAGAACATAACAAATTTGATCCAAGTCCTAAATTTGTTGAAAGTCAAAATTACAATAATACCAACACTGATTATCAAATATACACCTAAACATTTTTTATATAGTATTTTTCTCATGATACACACCCATATTATAATTGGCCATGCATCTATTATGTGATAGAATAATCGACAAGCTTATAGATGTTGCAATTTGGAGAAAACTACTCCACAACCAAATACTTGATTCCATACTGAGGTGCTCTATTAAAACAGACAACTCCTTTGAAGATACAAGCAAGCGTTTTGCGACAAATCAAGGAGTCTGAGGTTAGGCAGACATTGAAAATGATGAAAAGAGGCAAGGCCATGGGCCTTGATTGTATCCTCATTGAGGTGTCGAGAGGCCTCGGAGACATAGCGAAGTATGGCTAACTAAATTTTCAACCTTATTTTTCGGGAAAGAAAGATGCCCAAGGACGGAGGCAGAGTATATTAGTACACAGGAGGGTGTTCAAAGCTGTACTAATGACCGTGTAATTAAGCAGATGAGCCATAGAATGAAGCTATGGGAGAGAGTTATTGAATACCGCTTAAGAAGAATGACAAGATGACAAAAAAACAGTTTGGTTTCATGCCTGGGAGGTCAACCATGGAAGCTATTTTCTTGGTACAACTTATGGAGAGATAAAGGGAGCAAAAGGACCTACATATGATGTTCATTGACTTGGAGAAGACCTATAATAAGATACCATGGAATGTTATGTGGTGAGCCTTGGAGAAATACGAAGTCCCAACAAAATACATTGCCCTCATGAAGGACATGCATGACAATGTTCTGACAAGTGTTCGAACAAGTGGACGGCGACACTGATGACTTTCCCATTAAACTAGGACTGCAACAAAGGTCAGTTCTGAGCCCTCATATTTTTGCTTTGGTGATGGATGTGGCCACAAGGAGATATCCGTGGTGTACACTCTTTACGAATGATGTGGTGCTAGTCGATGATAGTCGGACGTGGGAAAGTTAGAGCTGCGGAGACAAACTTTGGAATAAAATTTTTTAGGCTTAGTAGAACTAAAACTGAGTATAGAGGGTGCGATTTCAGTACTACAAGGCACAAGGAGGAGGAAGATAGCCTTGACAGGGAGGTGGTACCTTAAAACGACACTTTTCGATATTTGGGGTCAATGCCGCAGAAGGATGGTGATATTGATAAAAATGCAAGTCATTGAATCAAAGCATGATGGATGAAGTGGGGCCAAACTTCTGGTGTTCTCTGTGACAAGAGAGTGCCATAAAAGCTAAAAGGCAGATTCTATAGGACGGTGATTCGATTCGTGATGTTGTATGGAGCGAAGTGTTGGCCGGCTAAAAGAAGACATGTTCAATAGTAAGGTGTAGCGGACATGTGCATGTTGAGATGGATGTATGGCCACACAAGAAAAGATCGGGTCTCGAATGATGATATACATGATAGAGTCGGAGTAGCACCGATTGAAGAGAAGCTTGTCCACCATCCCCTGCGATGGTTTGGGCATATACAACACACACCTCCAGAAGCGTCAGTGCATAGCGGACGGTGAAAATGTGTTGATAATGTCAAGAGAGGTCGGGGTAGATCAAATTTGACATGAAAGAAGTCCGTGAAGAGAGATCTCAAGGACTAGAATCTCTACTATCTAAAAGAAACGTAGCGTTCCGTTTCCCCTCTTACGTTCGTCAAGCCTCTCGTACGACCCCTCGCGCACCGATTTTTTTTCCTCCCGTTCCGACCCACCTATCGTCCCACTCAATTTTCTTTCCCCCCCTACCGGTTTTCTCCCTCACGGTTTTCTCCCTCCTCTGGCTTGCATCTCACGCCGGCGTCCAGCGCCACTGATGCCGATCTCCAGCCTTTGTCCGGTAACCCCTCCCGCGCGCCCTATCTCTCTTCTTCTCCCTTCTCCCTTCCCTACCTCTCTCTCACAAATCTTGCCTCAGGCCCATGGATCCCGGTGTGGAGCTCCACTGCGGCCCGATCTGACGTGGGAGCGGCTAGATCCGTGCGTCTCCGCCTCGCTCCGCGCGCCTCCATGGTCCACCGTCTTCTCGAGCGCCGGTGCCGTGCTCAGCCGCCGCCGTCCCATGCCATGGTTGCCTCCCTCCAGAACGACCTGCCATGGCCGCCTCCCTGCCTCTCCCGCAAGTGGGCCTCTGCACGACTAGATCCGTTCCTCTGCGCCTCGCTCCGCGCGCCATGATGGTCCTCCGTCTTCCCGAGCGCCCGCGCCGTGCGCAGCCGCCGCCGTCCCATGCCATGGTCGCCTTCCTCCAGAACGCCGTGCCATGGCCGCCTCCCTGCCTCTCCCGCAAGTGGGCCTCTGCGCCCCCGGCCTAGCAGATTAATGGAGGGCGCTGCCGACGTCGGGACATGCCTCGGTTCACCTGCTTCCTGATGTCCAATTATTTTTTGTTGTTGCTATATTCAACCTCATCTCTGAAAGCCTACACCTTCCTGTGTTGTTGCTATATTCACGAGTTTGACAGGAGAAGGGACTGGAGGTATACAGTAGGCAGAACAGTGGAACAAAACTCAGCTTCAATTAATCGACATGGTACCTTGCTCTCACCTTTTCTCCATATCTGTACAATACATCTATCTACTTTACCTGTCGCTCACGCCCAGAACAGATGCATCAGTTAGCCTTCAATCTTCTTGTTTTTGGGGAGATCTATGATCTTATTTGGATGGCTATGTAGGTGTTCGCAAATGGAAAGTCGTTCCTGCTGCTACAGTTCATTGGTTCAAGTCCGACACTGAGCTCACAATGGACGTTGAGTTGGTGGACACAATGGACAATAAGCCCATGAAGCTCCAGAAGTCCAGATTTGGATACGGTATTTCCCTTTCTATCTAAAATCTACCATAGAAATTTGTACTAGCTGCATATACATCAAAAGAGGTGGCACACTTGAAACTACTTCAGGAACAGTTTAGTTGTCAAAGGCAAATAACCATCTTCAGTGGTCGTTACATTAAACCTAGGACGAGATGCATATAGAGTTCTGTTATGGCTACTACGATACAGATGTCAACGCAAAGTATTTCCTCTTTTCTATGAAAAGGTTTACATTATAAGGATAATCGAGTATAATAATATGGATGAAAATATTGCTCTCCTGCTAGGTCTTAGAAGTTAGAATCCACAAAGTTAGGTTAATTATAGTAATTATGACCCCACTTATGCCTTCTCTTTACGCATTAAGATGTGTCGCTCCTTTAAAAAAAATAAGATATTGATTCTTGTGTTTTGAAGTCTTGGATGTGACTAATTGCATGACATGCTGATATCTGGCGAGCCTGGTGTGTTGTGTTTTCTCACACCCGCCGCCGTCGCACAAGGTGATTGTTGGACGTGAGCGAGCTTCAGGAGCACTTCCTACAGGTTGTCGGCCGTTCACAAGTACTTCCTTTCAAGCCGAATGAGCTCTTTAGTAAGATGCATCATCTTTTTTGAATGGAACAAGATTGACCATATTGTTTGAAGTGAAAAAGATTCATTATGATCTACCCATTACTTGATTTGAAGTTTTCAACTGCTAGATGTAGGAGGAGGCAGTAGTGGCTGGAATCTTGGTGCTAAATGACACATACTGTCCTCACCCGATTTCTAAGAGGAAAAAACCCAAAGAACAAATACTCATTCAAACATTTTTTGATTCAGTGCTCCATGAGCATTTTATCTATCATTTGTTTTAAAATTTTGAGTTTTCAGGTCTAAAATGGTTCATCCCCTTTTGTGGTTGCAATTTTACTGATCTGGACACACCACCTTCGCAGGTCTAAAATTTTGAGTTTTCAGGTCTAAAATGTAACTGATGTAAAGATTTGTCCATCCCTTGGTTAGTCTTTTGATCTACTGGTATTTTATGAGGCTTGGCTTTTTGAAATAAAAATTTTTGCTTAGATTTTGACCTTTGTTGTATGCGTGATGGCAGACAGAATCCGACTTTTTTTCCAGCTGGTGCACTGAGGGAGGCGTTTGATGTAGCAACTGTAAGTATCGAACCTAATGAACTTCCTTTTAATTATTTTTGTGTGGTTTCACCTCTTACACGCTCTGCTAATTTCTTAGATTTATACAAGTTTGTTATTGAACAAGAACATCTCATGATGGTTGTCTTATTGTCTGTAGGCCTTTAAAAAACAATGCCATGATTGATTCATTCCCCACTGGTATATTCAAAGTTCTAGGTCTATACATCAATACATGTATATTGCTTCTAAAGATCTTGCAAATTTGGAAGCTAAAATTAGATAAAATGATATACGTTTTTAGGTTAATTCTAATGTAATGCAATTTCAACTTCCTCTGGACTCTTGAAAGTAACTATTTTGTTTGCCTGCAATATGTTCGTCCAGCAGAGGATGCTCTTCAGTGGAAAATTCTGAAACCTTATTCAGCTTTGATGTATAGCTGGCACAGTTTGTTAATAATCTCTATGAACATTTGTACAAATGGTGACAAAAAAGTTCTTTTATAACCATGGAATCATGACATGGAATGTATTATTAATGTGTATACCTTCAATGTGGATTATCGAAGACTACTTTCGTTTCATATTCATGCAAAAACTTCTTCGGGAATGTTGAAATTTTTGCTTGTACTGTCTTTTCCTGGAGTCATTGAAATATCCCCTTGCACATAAATTTGTTTTCTACTGAATTTTTGTCAAGATACTCTGGTACTAACATTTAACTATTTTGTAGGAATGAAGATCTCAAGGGAGCAAAAGGAACAAGGAGAAAGGAGCGCTCAAGAGAAGTGAACTCAAAGTCCAAGATGCAATCTTCACATAGCTCACAAATATTAACCAGTAAACACTACTTGATTCGTGATGGCATTGGACCAGACACACAACATCCAGTTCTATAATAAGTATATTCGTGATTGCATTGGACCAGACACACGGAGATGCTCGCTTGTCGTCGAGGAGTGTAGCTTGTAATCGAAGTTGGCGCTACAAAGCTTGTTCTCAAAACCGACAACCAACTTATGGCGCAGGTTATTAACTCAGATGTTATCGACCGATCCAGGTTTGGTCCTCTTGTCTAGGAGATAAAGAAGATGTTGTGAGGCATCGACGAGTTCTGAGTGGCTTGGGCCAGAAGAATAGCAAACAAAGCTGCTCAGATCTTAGCTAGGGAGGGTTGCCTTTTAAATTTATGCAAAACTTGGTTTAGTGTTTCTCCTGATTGTATTCAAGATGTTGTACTGGCGGATAATGCCATGAACTAAATAATAACAAGGCATCAATTTCCTCTAAAAAAGTATGTTATCTTATAGCAGGTGCATCGTATCAAAGATACATATTTCATGCAATTAATGTTGAATCACTAGAATACTTATGTTCCCGTTGCAACGCACGGGCAATTTCCTAGTAACACCAAAGAACTAGCTAGACAGGGGTGCATGAAAGTGGTTTCGAGATATTATGGGTTTCGGATCTAGCCTACCCCAAATTGTTTGAGACTAAAGGCTTTGTGGTTGTTGTATTAAAACATGATATGGACATCGTTAAATCAATCATATGACAACTATTTATAGAGAAACAAGACTATTGTCCAGATCCTAACCATGCATTATCTATCACCAAACTTCTATCCAGAAATTTTAGATAAAAAAAACTACATGTTGGTCGTCCTTTTGCTAAACAATTTCTCTAGAGCAATCAAAATATACATTGCATATTTCAAAACAAAACAACATGCATTCGGCCTCAAGCTTTTAATAGATTTGCATCACTTACTCTCATCACGCTTTGTAACATGACCTATGCTTTGGAGAATAGAGTTTTTGTATATAGACCCATCGCGATGGCTGCTATTAGGATAGATGTCGGCCGACCTCACAATTTCTGCTCCGTCTTTCCATTTGATAAAGGCAAATTGCTCACCGAGGGTATTATTGGAGGTGCAGCAGGAAAAAGCATTGCCCCAAGGGAGGTGGTCGTTTGGCTATGTGCTGCAATGTATCTGGCCATCAAGAAGGATTCATGAGCAGATCTGTCACGAAAGAGCAAAGTTAGAATCCGACTCAAATAATATACACAAGCAGGATAGAAATCCAAATATAGTCACCGGTTTTTACTCTAGCGCAATAGAAATTGTTAATTCCTCGCTACTAACAAATATCAATTCCAATTTTCCCCGGGCTGTGGGGTGGAGCCGTGGAGGATAATGCAACCAGCAATAAGATTTGACCCAATAAGATTTCAAACGCCCAAATTTCAACGTTGATCGCAATACAGAGCCAAAAATCAGTACAATGCAAAAACGCACCTGGAAACACGATCCAGATTCCGCCATGAGTGGAGCATCTCCTTGCGCAAGTTCAGGGGGCCCCCGGCCGACGCGGAACAGAGGAGAGGAGAGAGAATCGGGGGAGGGGGGCGGGGACGCCACTTTGGATGAACAGACGGCGCGGTTGAGTCAGGGGCGGAGGCAGTAGGGGCCGAGCAGGGCCAGTTCGACGGGGACTAATGTAGTTTTTTTTTTACACACACACATGTAAGGGTTTTTCTTTTGAGCAACAGTTATTCATACTCCCTCCGTCTCAAAATAAATGTTTCAAGCTTAGTACAACTTTGTACTAGAGTTAGTACAAAGTTAAGACATTTATTTTAGGACGAAGGGAGTATTAAGTACCGGTCCATTAGCGACAATTAGAGAGACGGGGACTAAAACACCATCAGATGGAGGAACGAATGGCTGAAGCCCACTTAGAGCATCTACAACTGCCCTGATATCTCCAATGTTGTTCATCCTATGCATGGAGCCGATTCACAGATTGTTCCGGAAGGCTACAATGGCAGGCCTTCTCACGCCCCTAGCACGATCAGGGTTGCAGCAGAGGTTCTCAATGTTTGCGGACGACGTCACAATCTTCATCAAGCCCGCGCAACAAGACTTGGCTGCAAGCGAGGCCATCTTGCGCATCTTTGGGCAGGCCTCCGGGCTGCATGTTAATATGGCCAAGAGTGCGGCACTCCCTATCCGCTGCTCCGAGAAAGAATTGACTCGAGTCTGCGATGCTCTTGGCTGTGCGGCGTCCGCATTCACGTGCAAATACCTGGGCCTCCCACTGTCCCTCAGGAAGCTCACAGTGGCGCAACTACGGGGCCTCGTTGATCAATTGGCCGCACGCCTCCCACATTGGAAGGCGGCGACCCTTCCGAAGAGCAGCCGAGCGCTGCTGGTGCACTCGGTCCTCTGTGCGATCCCGATTCACTCTATGTTGGCGCTAGAACTGCCACCGAAGATCATCTCCGCCATGATCAAGATCTGTCGTGGGTTCCTTTGGGCTGGAAAGGCTGACGCAGGAGGAGGCTGTTGCCAGGTGGCTTGGGATCGGGTATGTGCACCCAAGTGGGCCGGCGGACTCAGCATCCCGGACCTGAAGTGGACGAATGTGGCCCTGCAAGCCAAGTGGTTATGGTTGCAAAGGGTGGACCGGGACAGGCCATGGTCGGAGTTCGCGCTTTCCGTTCCGAAAGAGTCCAGGCAGCTCTACCAAGTGGCGGCGAGAGCCAGTGTTGGGGATGGCCGAAGCACGTTATTCTGGGAGGATCGTTGGCTCGATGGGTACCGTGTACAAGAGCTAGCACCGCAGGCATACGACATGGTAGCGCAACGGACGAGGAGGTCAAGATCCGTGTTCGAAGCCATAGTGGAGGGCAGATGGGCTACAGACATCGGACCCGCTATCGATGCGGACGGCCTGGTAGAATACATGAGCATCTGGCCCGTGGTGGCGGCGATGCAGCTGCACGAAGGGACGACAGACTCTATCACATGGTCATGGGAGAAAGATGGCACGTTCTCGGCCAGATCGGCGTGTGTGGCCAAGTTTGCAGGTAGGCAGGTATCGCCTACAGTGGCATTTACATGGAGTTCGAGAACACCGCTGCGTTGTAGATTCTTCGCTTGGCTTGCGATCATGGACAGGTGTTGGACCTCCAACAGACTGGCCAGACGAGGGTTGCCGCACCAGGCTGCTTGCCCTCTCTGCGACCAGCATGACGAAACAATCGGCCATCTACTTGTCGAGTGTGTGCTGACGCGGCAGGTTTGGATACATGTGTTCACTACAATGGGTATCCCGCATGCCACACCGACTCCGGGCAAGGCGTTGCAGGATTGTGCACCAGACTTGGCGCCAGTGGGTGGCACTCGAAGACTATCCGCGACATCTGCCTACTTACCATGTGGGAGATGTGGAAGCACAGGAATGCTATCATCTTTGATGGGGCATCCGTCTGTCTCGGGCGTCTTCTGGACCGGATTAGGAGTGAAGGCGAGGTATGGAGGCAAGCGGGCATACTACGACGGGAGTTGGCCGTGGCATTCATGGCGGCGCCGGAGCGGGCAGCTAGCAAGTAGTCGGATTAGCACATAGGCGGACAAACGTGGAACGCATTGTAATCAAGCATTGTAACATATAATCGTGGAGGACTCTTCCCCTTTTTTCTTCTTTAATATATGATAAACACACTCGTGCATATTAGAGAAAAAAACATCTATAGCTGGCCGCTTCAAACTGACCTCAAACACCCGAGCGGCCCGTCTGGTCACTGATCGGTCAGGAAAATCTGACCCAGACGGACGCCTCAAACGGGTCTCAAACGTCCGGTCTGACCAGCACCACTCATATCCAGCCACATCGGACTGACGGTGGGATGCCATGCGGAAACGTCCGGAAACCCGACGGTCCGAAACTTGCCTCGTTCGTCGAACCGATGTCGCCGCGTGGCGCCGCTCCGGTGGGCCGCATAGTCCCTAGCTTGGCTATTAAGTCGACCGGCAGCACCAAAACCCTACCATCCATATTTTCCTCTGCCTGTCTACCATCGCCACCATTTTCCACTTCCCCTGTCTGCCTAGTAGCCATGCCCCCAGGCCGCCGGGTGAGGAGCCACCCATTTTTAACGCTGGAGCGTCGGCTCGAGCTCCCTGAGCAGATCCGGGCAAGGCGCGAAGCCCGGATAGCCACGGGGCTACCTCCGGATGCAGTAGATCTGGAGGAGGAGGAGGAGGAGGAGGAGGTTGAGGAGGAGGATATGGGGACGCTGACGACATGGATCTGCAGGCGGAGGAACAGGCCATCATCGATTTCCTTCGCTTGGAGTCAGCTGCGGAGGCCAGGCGCCGTTGCCGATAGGAGATGGAGGCCGCGGAGGAGGCGGAGATGCTTGCCTATATGGATGAGGCCGAGCAGGAGGAGCATGAGTCGGAGCCCTCCTACCCGCCCGTCCAGTCGGCGCCCGGCACCGTTGATACATCCATTTTGCATCATGCTTTTATATCAATATTGATTGCATTATGGGCTGTTATTACACATTATATATCAATACTTATGGCTATTCTCTCTTATTTTATAAGGTTTACCATGAAGAGGGGGAATGCCGACAGCTAGAATTCTGGCTGGAAAAGGAGCAAACATTGGAAACCTATTCTGCACTGCTCTAAAAGACCTGAAACTCCATGAAACTTATTTTTGGAATTAATAAAAATTATTGAGCGGAAGAAATACCTCAGGGGGGCCACACCCTGGCCAGGAGGGTGGGGGCGCGCCCCTGTCTCCTGGGCCCCCTGGTGGCCCTCCAGTGTCCATCTTCTGCTATATGAAGGCTTTTACCCTGGAAAAAATCGTGGGCAAGCTTACGGGACGAAACTCCGCCGCCACGAGGCGGAACCAATCTAGAGCTCCAGCGGAGCTGTTCTGCCGGGGACACTTCCCTCTGGGAGGGGGAAATCATCACCATCGTCATCACCAACGATCCTCCCATCGGGAGAGGGTCAATCTCCATCAACATCTTCACCAGCACCATCTCCTCTCAAACCCTAGTTCATCTCTTGTATCCAATCTTGTATCCAAAACCACAAATTGGTACATGTGGGTTGATAGTAGTGTTGATTACTCCTTGTAGTTGATGCTTATTGGTTTACTTGGTGGAAGATTATATGTTCAGATCCTTAATGCATATTATTACACCTTTGATTATGAAAATGAATATGCTTTGTGAGTAGTTACGTTTGTTCCTGGGGACATGGCACTACTAGGAAAACGGCTATAGATAAAATGGACACTAATGGCGCACCACATGTGTGGTGCGCCATTACTATATAGCAATGGCGCATCACATATAGGTGCACCATTAAACTTCAAATACTAATGGCGCACCACATACACGATGCGCCATTAGTAAAAAAATGTTTTTTTTACAAAACTAGTAATGGCGCACCAGGGGATAGTGCGCCATTACTAGTTTAACTAGTAATGGCGCACCACACACTCAGTGCGCCACTACTAACATATTTTTTTTCAAAATTAGTACAAAGTTAGTAATGGCGCAGCGTGGACGTGGTGCGCCATTACTAGTTAAAACTAGTAATGGCGCACCACACCCACGGTGCGCCATTACCCAAAATTCCCCCGAATGCACCTCCCCCTGGACCGCCTTTTCAGTTTAAAAAAAGAAAATGATGGAAATGTCAAAAAAATAAAAGAAAATCAGTTTCCCATGTGATATGTGGTCTAGTTGTTGGGAAAATTTACAAATATGAATTTCGACTTTATTTGCAAAATCTCTCTGAAATTTGTAAAATGGGCATAACTTTTGCAAACAAACTCGGATTAAAAAAATTATATGAAAAATCATCTACTCGAAAAGTTACATCCAAATTTAACTGGGGGAACCCCGTTAAACATTTTCAAAATCCTCAAAAACCTAACCAAAAAAAGTTACGGGGCTTTTAAGATCTGGAGGCAAAAAAATTCAAAAAAAATTCAAACTTACTAGTGGCGCACCGTTTGCTAGGTGCACCACTAGTAACAGAAAAAAAATTAGTTTTGAATTTCTTTTCGGGAATATTTTTTCAAAATATGATACGTAATATGAACAAAAGTTTGAAATAATTTTTCAAAATTTCATCACACTCATGAACATAAACAAAGTCCTAAACATCAACAAGGTTTAATAGGATTGATATGCTAGATATACCAAGAAGTGCCTGTGAAGTGAGCTGGTACTGGGGTTGGATACAACTCTGAAGTTAAGCATGCTTGGGCTGGAGCAGTGTGAGGATGGGTGACCTTTTGGGAAGTTTGACCACAGAGTGTGATTTGACCTGAGATTAAGCATATTGACCCGAGATTAAGCCATAGTGACCAGAGATTAAGAAAAAAATATTTTAAAAAAATTGTTACTAATGGCGCACTTCTATGTGGTGCGCCATTACTAAGTAAGATAGTAAGGGCGCACCTCTAGGCATACTAATGGCACACTACATGTGCGCCATTAGTATCTGGTGTACTAATGGCGCACCAGTGGTGCGCCATTAGTAAAAAATACTAGTGGCGCACCTGTAGTGTGCCATTAGTAGGCAAAACTGGTGCGCCATTAGTAGGCCTTTTCCTAGTAGTGTGGGTGAAGTTTTGCTATTAGTAGTCATGTAAATTTGGTATTCGTTCGATATTTTGATGAGATGTATGTTGTCTTTCCTCTAGTGGTGTTATGTGAACGTCGACTACATGACACTTCACCATTATTTGGGCCTAGAGGAATGCATTGAGAAGTAATAAGTAGATGATGGATTGCTAGAGTGATAGAAGATTAAACCCTAGTTTATGCGTTGCTTCATGAGGGGCTGATTTGGATCCATATGTTTAATGCTGTGGTTAGGTTTACCTTAATACTTTTGTTGTAGTTGCGGCTGCTTGCAATAGGGGTTAATCATAAGTGGGATGCTTGTCCAAGTAAGGGCAGTACCCAAGCACCGATCCACCCACATATCAAATTATCAAAGTACCGAACGCGAATCATAAGAGCGTGATGAAACTAGCTTGATGATAATTTCCATGTGTCCTCGGGAGCGCTTTTTTCATTATAAGAAATTGTCCAGGCTTGTCCTTTGCTACAAAAAGGATTGGGCCACCTTGCTACACTTTATTTACTTTCATTGCTTGTTACTCGTTACAATTTATCTTATCATAAAACTATCTATTACCTACAATTTCAGTGCTGGCAGAGAAAACCTTACTGAAAACCGCTTATCATTTCCTTCTGCTCCTCGTTGGGTTCGACACTCTTACTTATCGAAAGGACTATGATAGATCCCCTACACTTATGGGTCATCAAGACTCTTTTCTGGTGCCGTTGCCGGGGAGTGTAGCGCTTTTGGTGAGTGGAACTTGGTAAGGAAACATTTATATAGTGTGCTGAAATTTTCTATTACTTGTCAGTATGGAAACTAATCCTTTGAGGGGCTTGTTTGGGGGCATCTTCGCCCCGACCAGTAGAGCAAAGAGTTGCTCCTCAACCTACCGAAGCTACTGAAAAGGTTCACTTTGAAATTCCTTCGGGTATGATAGAGAAACTGCTAGCTAATCCATTTGCGGGAGATGGAACATTGCATCCCGATTTACACCTTATCTTTGTGGATGAAGTTTGTGGATTATTTAAGCTTGCAGGTATTCCCGATGATGTTGTCAAAAGGAAGGTCTTCCCTTTATCTTTGAAGGGAGATGCATTGACCTGGTATAGGCTATATAATGATACAGGATCTTGGAATTATTAACGATTGAAGTTGGAATTTCACCAGAAGTTCTATCCTATGCATCTTGTTCATCGTGATCGTAATTACATATATAATTTCTGACCTCGCGAAGGAGAGAGCATCGCTCAAGCTGGGGGAGGCTTAAGTCAATGTTATATTCATGCCCCAATCATGAGCTCTCAAGAGAAATGATTATTCAAAAATTTTATGCTCGGCTTTCTCTCAATGATCGCACCATGCTCGATACTTCCTATGCTGGCTCTTATATGCTGAAGACTATTGAATTCAAATGGGACTTATTGGAAAGAATTAAACGCAACTCTGAAGATTGGGGTTCCGACGATGGTAAGGAGTCAGGTATGACACCTAAGTTTGATTGTGTTAAATCTTTTATGGATACCGATGCCTTTCGTGGATTTAGCGCTAAATATGGACTTGACTCTGAGATAGTAGCTTCTTTCTGTGAATCTTTTGCTACTCACATTGATCTCCCTAAGGAGAAGTGATTTAAATATAATCCTCCCATTGAAGTAAAAGTAGTTGCACCTATTACAGTTGAAGAAAAGACTATCACTTATAATGATCCTATTGTTCCTACTACTTATGTTAAGAAACCACCTTTTCCTGTTAGGATAAAGGATCATGCTAAACTTTGAATTTTGTTCGTAAGAGTAATACTAGAACTTATACACCTCCTGAGAAAATTAAAGTTGAACCTAGTATTGCTATGGTTAAAGATCTCTTGGATGATAATTTCGATGGGCATGCTATTTATTTCTGTGATGAAGCTGCTAATATTGCAAAACCAGATGCTAAGATACATAGACCCGTTGTAGGCATGCCTGTTATTTCTATTAAAATAGGAGATCATTGTTATCATAGCTTATGTGATATGGGTGCTAGTGCTAGTGCAATACCCTATGATTTATATAAAGAAATTATGCATGACATTGCACCCGTTGAATTGGAAGGTATTGATGTTACTATCAAGCTTGCTAATAGAGATACTATTAAACCTTTTGGGATTGTTAGAGATGTTGAAGTCTTGTGTGGGAAGGTCAAATACCCTGCTGATTTTCTTGTTCTTGGTTCTCCACAAGATGACTTTTGTCCCATTATATTTGGTAGACCCTTCTTGAACACTGTTAAAGCTAAGATTGATTGTGAAAAGGATGTCGTTACGATTGGCTTGGATGATATGACTCATGAGGTTAATTTTGCTAAATTTTATAGACAACCCCGTGATAAAGAATTACCCAGTAAAGATGAAATAATTGGTCTTGCTTCTATTGCCGTGCCTCCTACTGATCCGTTAGAACAATATTTGCTAGACCATGAAAATGATATGTTTATGAAAGAAAGAAGGGAAATAGATGAAGTGTTCCTTAAACAGGAACCTATTCTGAAACATAACCTTCCCGTCAAAATTCTAGGGGATCCCCCTCCACCCAAGGGTGATCCCGTGTTTGAACTCAAACCATTACCTAATAATCTTAAATATGCTTATCTTGATGAAAAGAAGATATATCCTGTTATTATTAGTGCTAACCTTTCAGAACAAGAAGAAGAAAGATTATTGAAAACTCTGAAGAAGCACCATGCTGCTATTGGATATACTCTGGATGATCTTAAGGGCATTAGTCCTACTCTATGCCAACACAAAATTAAAGTGGAAAAAGATGCCAAACCAGTCAGAGATCCTCAACGAAGATTAAATCCTAAGATGAAAAAAGTGGTAAGAAATGAGATACTAAAGCTCCTCGACGCAGGTATATTTTATCCCGTTGCTGATAGTGAATGGGCAAGCCCTGTCCATTGTGTCCCTAAAAAGGGAGGTATTACTGTTGTTCCTAATGATAAAGATGAATTGATTCCGCAAAGAATTATTACAGGTTATAGGATGGTAATTGATTTCCATAAATTAAATAAAGCTACTAAGAAAGATCATTACCCTTTACCTTTTATTGATCAAATGCTAGAAAGACTATCCAAACATACACATTTCTTATTTCTAGATGGTTATTCTGGTTTCTCTCAAATACCTATGTCAGCGGAAGATCAATCAAAAACTACTTTTACTTGCCCTTTCGGTACTTTTGCTTATAGACGTATGCCTTTTGGTTTATGTAATGCACCTGCTACCTTTCAAAGATGTATGATGGCTATATTCTCTGACTTTTGTGAAAAGATTTATGAGGTATTCATGGATGACTTCTCCGTTTATGGATCCTCTTTTGATGATTGCTTGAGCAACCTTGATCGAGTTTTGCAGAGATGCGAAGACACTAGTCTCGTCTTGAATTGGGAAAAGTGCCACTTTATGGTTAATAAAGGCATTGTCTTGGGGCACAAAATCTCCGAGAGAGGTATTGAAGTTGATAAAGCTAAAGTTGATGCTATTGAAAAGATGCCATGTCCCAAGGACATAAAAGGTATAAGAAGTTTCCTTGGTCATGCCGGTTTTTATAGGAGGTTTATTAAGGACTTTTCTAAAATCTCTAGGCCTCTGACTAATTTATTGAAAAAAGATATTCCTTTTGTCTTTGATGATGATTGTGTAGAAGCATTTGAAATACTTAAGAAAGCTTTGATCACTGCACCTATTGTTCAGCCACCTGATTGGAATTTACTTTTTGAAATTATGTGTGATGCTAGTGATTATGCTGTAGGTGCTGTTCTAGGGCAAAGAGTTGATAAGAAATTGAATATTATCCAGTATGCTAGTAAGACTCTTGATGCTGCCAAGAGAAATTATGCTACTACTGAAAAAGAATTCTTAGCAGTTGTGTTTGCATGTGATAAGTTTAGACCTTATATTGTTGATTCCAAAGTTACTATTCACACTAATCATGCTGCTATTAAATATCTTATGCAAAAGAAATATGCTAAGCCTAGACTCATTAGATGGGTTCTCTTGCTCCAAGAATTTGATTTGCATATTATTGATAGGAAGGGAGCTGAGAACCCCGTTGTAGACAACTTGTCTAGGTTAGAGAATGTTCTTGATGACCCACTGCCTATTGATGATAGCTTTCCTGATGAACAATTAGTGGTCACTAATGCTTCTCGTACTGCTCCTTGGTATGATGATTATGCTAATTACATTGTTGCTAAATTTATACAACCTAGTTTCACATACCAGCAAAAGAAAAAGTTCTTTTATGATTTAAGACATTACTTCTGGGATGACCCACACCTTTATAAAGAAGGAGTAGATGGTGTTATTAGACGTTGTGTACCTAAGCATGAACAGGAATAGATCCTACGCAAGTGTCACTCTGAATCATATGGAGGACACCACGCTGGAGACAGAACTGTACATAAGGTATTGCAATCCGGTTTTTATTGGCCTACTCTCTTCAAAGATGCTCGTAAGTTTGTCTTATCTTGTGATGAATGTCAAAGAATTGGTAATATTAGTAGACGTCAAGAAATGCCAATGAATTATTCTCTTGTTATTGAACCGTTTGATGTTTGGGGCTTTGATTATACGGGACCTTTTCCTGCCTCTAATGAATATACACATATTTTAGTTGTTGTTGATTACGTTACTAAGTGGGTAGAAGCTATTCCAACTAGTAGTGCTGATCATAAAACTTCTATTAAAATGCTTAAAGAAGTTATTTTTCCGAGGTTTGGTGTTCCTAGATATCTTATGACTGATGGTGGTTCACATTTTATTCATGGTGCTTTCCGTAAGATGCTTGCTAAGTATGATGTTAATCATAGAATCACATCTCCATATCATCCGCAGTCTAGTGGTCAAGTAGAGTTGAGCTATAGAGAGCTCAAATTAATTTTGCAAAAGACTGTTAATAGATCTAGAAAGAATTGGTCCAAAAAACTTGATGATGCATTATGGGCCTATAGAACTGCATACAAAAATCCTATGGGTATGTCTCCGTATAAGATGGTTTATGGAAAAGCTTGTCATTTACCTCTAGAACTTGAACATAAAGCATATTGGGCTATCAAAGAGCTCAATTATGACTTCAAACTTGCCGGTGAGAAGAGGTTGTTTCACATTAGCTCACTTGATGAATGGAGAACCCAAGCCTATGAGAATGCCAAGCTATTCAAAGAAAAAGTCAAATGCTGGCATGATAAAAGGATACAAAAGGATGAGTTTAACATAGGTGATTATGTGTTATTATTCAACTCTCGTTTAAGATTTTTTGCAGGAAAACTTCTCTCTAAATGGGAAGGTTCTTACGTTATCGAGGAGGTCTATCATTCTGGTGCCATAAAAATCAACATCTTCGAAAGCACAAGTCGGAGGGTGGTGAACGGTCAAAGAATTAAACATTATATCTCAGGTAATCCTAGCAATGTTGAAACTAATATTATTGAAACCGTAACCCCCGAGGAATACATAAGGGACACTTTCCAGAATGTTCCAGACTCTGAGAAGGAATAGGTATGTGGTACGGTAAGTAAACCGACTCCAAAACAATTCTAATGACAATTTTTATCAGTTTTGGAATATTTAAGAATTTTAGGAAGAAAGAAGCAGTCCGGGAAGGACACAAAGCCTCCACGAGAGTGGAGGGCGTGCCCACCCTTACTGGGCACGCCCCCCTGTCTCGTGGCCACCTCGTGTGCCTCCCGGACTCCGTTTTCTTGCATGATACATATTTTGGTCAGTAAAACTTCATTATATAATCTCCCGAAAGTTTTGACCACCGTATCATGCAAATATCCCCTATTTTCGTTTCAAGTTGTCCCTATTGCAGATTAAGAGCAAGATGTCTTCTCAAGAGTCAGTCGGGAAGAGTCGGGTGTTTCACCCGGCACCAGGTCCAGGAGCAAATAGCGATGCTTATCACTTTGGACCATCAATGGAGAATGAGATGGAGGCCGACTTGAAAAGGATAGATGCCATGGAAGAAGATCAAGAAGTCACATCTCGTCTCCAAGCAAAATTCATGAAGGGGGAACTACATAGCTCGGCTATTCCAAATTCGGTCATCCCTTCCAACTTTAGATTTCTTTCTTATGAAAATATGAAAAAGAGTGTCACTTGTTCTCCAGAAGCTATGTAGCATCCTTGGGTAAAGGGAGCTTTAGCTGTCACGGGCAAGCTCCACAAAGAAATTACGGACCTCAAACAACAAGTCAATAAGCTCGAGGAGGAGAATCGTATCCTGAGGGGCATCGTTGCCAAGAAGATCACGACACCAACCATAAAGAAGGAGACATAATCACATGGGTATGGGCACTCCCCTTGGCCACTGCCAAGCTTGGGGGAGGTGCCCCGGTATTGTATCACCATCACACTCCTATCTTTACCATTTTATTTAGTTCGATCCTTTTAGTAGTATCTTGATCTAGTAGGTTGAAGTTTTGATATCAAGTAGTTTTGAGTTTTTCTTTGTGATCTCTTTATGTAATCGAGTTCGTGAGTTATCTATAATAAAGATTAGTGTTGAGTCAAGGGCTTTGCTATCTTGCTATGATCTTGAGAAAAATAGAAACAATAAAAGAGTTCATATTGATCGTATGGATAGTGATGACTTCACACATAGAAAGTATGAGGCTTAAAAGTTGTTAAGAGTTGATAAACATAGTTTTGGTCATCATTGCAATTAATAGGAAGTAATAAGGAAAGAAAGGTTTCACATATAAATATACTATCTTGGACATCTTTTATGATTGTGAGCACTCATTAAGTATGAAAAGCTAAAAGAGTCGACGTTGGACAAGGAAGACAATGTAATGGTTTATGTTTTCTCACATCTCAGTTAAAGTATATTGTCATTGACCTTCCAAACATGTTGAGCTTGCCTTTCCCCCTCATGCTAGCCAAATTCCTAGCACCAAGTAGAGATACTACCTGTGCTTCAAAACATCTTAAACCCAGTCTTGCCATGAGAGTCCACCATATTTACCTATAGATTGAGTAAGATCCTTCAAGTAAGTTGTCATCGGTGCAGGCAATAAAAATTGCTCTCTAAATACGCATTACTTATTAGTGCGGAGAAAATAAGCTTTATACGATCTTGTTATGGAAGCAATAAAAGCGACGGACTGCATAATAAAGGTCCATATACAAGTGGGAATATAAAGTGACGTTCTTTCGTGCTAAGATTTTGTGTATCCAACCCTAAAGCGCATGACAACCTCTGCTTCCCTCTTCGAAGGGCCTATCTTTTACTTTATATTTTTACTTTATGCTTGAGTCAAGGTGATCTTCACCTTTCCCTTTTTTCATTTTATCCTTTGGTAAGCTCCTCGTGTTTGAAAGATCATGATATATATATATCCAATTGGATGTTCGTTAGCATGGACTATTATTGTTGACATCACCTAAAGGTGAATACATTGGGAGGCAACACAATAAGCCCCTATCTTTCTCAGTGTCCGACAGAAACTCTATAACCAGAAGTATTGCGTGAGTGTTAGGAATTGTAGAAGACTATATGATAGTTGAGTATGTGAATTTGCTGAAAATCTCTATTCTTAACTCTTTGTGATGTTACGATAAATTGCAATTGCTTCAATGACTGAGATTAGAGTTTGTTAGCTTTCAATGAAGTTTCTGAACCATACTTGACATTGTGAATTGATTGTTACTTGAGCATAAGAATTCATATGACAAAATCTATATATGTTGCTGTTATAAGAATGATCATGATGCCCTCATGTCCGTATTTTATTTTTATCGACACCTCTATCTCTAAACATGTGGACATATTTTTCGATTTTCGGCTTCCGCTTGGGGACAAGCGAGGTCTAAACTTGGGGGAGTTGATACGTCCATTTTGCATCATGCTTTTATATCAATAATTATTGAATTATGGGCTGTTATTACACATTATATATCAATACTTATGGCTATTCTCTCTTATTTTATAAGGTTTACCATGAAGAGGGGGAATGCCGGCAGCTGGAATTCTGGCTGGAAAAGGAGCAAATATTGGAAACCTATTCTGCACTGCTCCAAAAGACCTGAAACTCCACAAAACTTATTTTTGGAATTAATAAAAATTATTGAGTGGAAGAAATACCTCAGGGGGCCCACACCCTGGCCAGGAGGGTGGGGGGCGCGCCCACCCCTACTGGGCACGCCCCTGTCTCCTGGGCCCCCTGGTGGCCCTCCGGTGTCCATCTTCTGCTATATGAAGGCTTTTACCCTGGAAAAAATCGTGGGCAAGTTTACGGGACGAAACTCCGCCGCCACGAGGCGGAACCTTGGCGGAACCAATCTAGAGCTCCGACACAACTGTTTTGCCGGAGACACTTCCCTCCGGGAGGGGGAAATCATCACCATTGTCATCACCAACGATCCTCTCATCGGGAGAGGGTCAATCTCCATCAACATCTTCACCAACACCATCTCCTCTCAAACCCTAGTTCATCTCTTGTATCCAATCTTGTATCCAAAACCACAAATTGGTACCTGTGGGTTGCTAGTAGTGTTGATTACTCCTTGTAGTTGATGCTTATTGGTTTACTTGGTGGAAGATCATATGTTCAGATCCTTAATGCATATTATTACACCTCTGATTATGAACATGAATATGCTTTGTGAGTAGTTACGTTTGTTCCTGAGGACATGGGTGAAGTCTTGCTATTAGTAGTCATGTGAATTTGGTATTCGTTCGATATTTTGATGAGATGTATGTTATCTTTCCTCTAGTGGTGTTATGTGAACATCGATTACATGACACTTCACCATTATTTGGGCCTAGAGGAAGGCATTGGGAAGTAATAAGTAGATGATGGGTTGTTAGAGTGACTGTCGGTGTCAAAACCGGCGGATCTCGGGTAGGGGGTCCCGAACTGTGCGTCTAGGCGGATGGTAACAGGAGACGAGGGACACGATGTTTTACCCAGGTTCGGGCCCTCATGATGGAGGTAAAACCCTACGTCCTGCTTGATTAATATTGATGATGTGTGTTACAAGAGTAGATCTACCACGAGATCAAGGAGGCTAAACCCTAGAAGCTAGCCTATGGTATGATTGTTGTTCGTCCTACGGACTAAAGCCATCCGGTTTATATAGACACCGGAGAGGGCTAGGGTTACACAGAGTCGGTTACAATGGTAGGAGATCTACATATCCGTATTGCGAAGCTTGTCTTCCACGCCAAGGAAAGTCCCATCCGGACACGGGACGAAGTCTTCAATCTTGTATCTTCATAGTCTTGGAGTCTGGCCGATGATGATAGTCTGGCTATCCGGACACCAGCTCGGCGCGTTTAGCGAAGCGGTTTCCTTGGCACGTCTTGTCGAAGCAGAGATTGTGTTCCCCTTATTCCGGGATTCCCATCAATACGGACGTGGGTAACCCAACCGCGCCATTGATTGCGGCGCTTGGGGGATAAGCAAGTTTTATCAGGCCGGTGGGGACGCATGTTTTCGTCCGCCCATATAAGGGGATAAAGATCCAACCCTATTACCTGCGCCTTCTTCCTCCTTGGCTTATCCATCTCTGCGAACCCGAGCTCCAGCGCCCAAGCCCGCACATCTCACCTCAACCTTATCCAACTATGTCCGGAGCAGGAGGCAAGTGGATGGCCTCCTCCGTCACGGAGGGGCAGATCCAGAAGCTGCGCAACGCCGGATACTTGTCCAGCGACATCGCGCACCGGCTCCCCAACGAGGGAGAGCTCATCCCCACCCCCAAGCCCCATGAGAGGGTAGTATTCCTTCCCCATTTCCTCCGCGGACTGGGCTTCCCACTCCATCCCTTTGTCCGGGGGCTCATGTTCTAGTACGACCTGGATTTCCATGATTTGGCCCCGAATTTCATCCTCAACATCTCGGCATTTATCGTCGTGTGCGAGGCCTTCCTCTGCATCCAGCCCCACTTCGGCTTGTGGCTCAAGACCTTCAGTGTCAAGCCGAAGGTTGTGAAGGGCAGCCAAGCGGAGTGCGGAGGCGCCATGGTGGGTAGGATGTCCCATGTTACTTGGCTTGAGGGCACTTTCGTGGAAACCATCAAGGGGTGGCAATTGGGGTGGTTCTACATCACCAAGCCGCGTGACCCCGAATGGGCAGCGGCCCCCGAATTCAGATCCGGCATCCCCACACGGCTCACCTCCTAGAAAGAGAGCGGCCGGACATGGGGCGATTCGGAGGAGCTGACCGGACTCCAAGCTTGCATCCAAAAGCTAGTGGACAAGAAGCTCAAGCTCGTCAACGTAGTCCAGGTCATGCTCATCCGCCAGATTCTCCCGTGCCAACGACGGGGCTTCAACATGTGGGAGTTCGATTCGGCGCAGCACCAGACTTTGAGCGGGCTCTTCGACACTATGTACGAAGATGTCTGAAAGGTGCTATTCAAGGGCGCCGAGGCTCCCGCATCCGCTACCGAAGATCGCAATTCAGCTTGGAGCGTCCAGCTGATGAGGTAAGTGATTATGTCCTTTAAGGGACGCCTATTTTCCATAGTTTGACTCTATGCGGGATCTAAAATCCCTTTCCTTTGACAGGACTGGCTGAAGAAGGCCGAACAGGCTATCTGTCCAGCCCCCTTTCTAGAGGACCCAACGGACGCCCATTTAACGGGGCTGCTGGCTCCGGCACCCCACGTGGTGCCGGAGAAGAAGGCCAAGAAGAAGGCCACGGGGACTCGAAAGCCTCTTCCTCAGCGGGGGGAGAGAAGAAAAGGAAGACCTCCCCAGCGAGGGAGGCCGAAGGGTCCAAGAAGGGAAAAACTCTTCCCCCGGACTGCTCTGCCAACGCCAGTGATGACGACGAGGACTGGCCTCCAAGGGCCAGGCCTCTGGCGAGATCATGAGTATACGGACTCCCGAATAACTTCATGATTTATCTTTTTTGCCACACAATGTCTTTCTAATGCCGCATACAACCCTGCAGTCCGCCCAATGACGATCTTCCCGCTTCGTCGAGCGGGTCCTTAGGTGCGTCGGATATGGATTCTCTTCCGACCGTCTCCACCCCCCATGACACGGACGAAGCCGAGGTGGGGTCCCAGGAAGGGACCCGCCAGGAGGAGAAGGCCCCGGAGGTGTCGCAGGACAACCTCCCGGACTTTGCACCGGACTCGGCTCCGGATCCCATAGTGGCTCCGGAGTCCGGCGGGCGGCCCCTTCGTAAGAAGGGCAAGACCGTGACACCGGCAGCCTCCGTCCAACCGGAGGCGCCGGATAGCTTGTTGGAGGCGCTCAATGGCGCCTCCATCAAAGAGGAACACCACACTGTTATGAGTGCGGTGATTCAGAAGGTGCAGCTCGCCAAGAGCGGGCTGACTGAAGCCTGCAGCAGCCTTCTAACAGGCTTTGACGTAAGAATTTTGATATATGTAAAATAGTACCGCATAGACAGTAGCCCCTGATGCTCAGTTCGGTGTTCGGAAAGAAAATCCAGACTGAGGATCTAAGAAGATATACGCAGGAGTCATAAAAAATATGTCGATATGGGATTGCAGGCTGTGCTGCTGACCTCTGCCGCACTGACTGCGGAGGTCAATACTTTGAAGGAAGACCTTGAGCGGTCCGAGAACGAGCCCGGCCGTGCCAAGAAGCATCTCCAGGACAAGGAAGGTGAGTAACACCTTATTAAAATTGTACCTTACAGAAAAGGATTTTGGTTGCAAAAATGAAAGACAAGGATAACATGGGTATTGCAGGGGCCACTAACGAGGTGGCGACCCTGAAAGAGGCGGTGGCTGCGGCCGAACGCAATGCGGCCGCAGAGCGCACCGAGCGGGAGAAGTAGGAGGCGCGGGTGGCGGAGGTACAGCAAGAGCTCCAGGATCTCGTGCAGAAACATGAGAGCCTGGAGCGTGACTCAAAGACTCGAGAGTCTGAGCTTGCAACGGCTCTTGAGAGTACCAAAGCCGCTAAGGCTTAAGCCTACAAGGCCCTCCAGGAGATCGAGGCGGTAAAGAAAATAGCAGCGGGTAAGGCATTTTTCATGCAAAGTAAGCATGCGAGTGTTAATTACCTGTCGCTTACCCGAATACGGAGCTCTCCAGGAGCGTTCGTAGATCTTCCTTGCAGCGTGTCCGATGGTGCCGCGTTCTACCAAGCCGAGGAGGGGAGCTCGGCGGAGAAGGTCTTCTGGTCTCAGTATGCTGAGGCCGGACATCCGGTGCCCCTTAGCGACCAGCTAAAGCAGCTGGTCAAGCTCCACAAGGCGGCCGAACAGGCCATGAAGGGCCTTATAGTTTGGCTGTGGCCTAAGGAGGCCATGCCTGGGAGCTACTTCGGTCTGGTGCGGCGGCTGGTGGATGCGTGCCCGTGGGTTGAAGTCATCAAGCACTCCACCTGTATTGAAGGTGCCTGTCGGGCCCTTGCCCGCGCAAAGGTGCACTGGGGCAAGATGGATGCCCAGAAGCTCGTGACGGACCCACCACCAGAGGGCAAGGAGCATCACACGCCCGAGATGTATTATAAGAGTGTGCTGAAGGGCGCCCGCACTATTGCGGGTGAGTGTTCCAAAGATGTAATATTTGAGTAGACTCGCATTTTGTTATCCTGTGCGCTGAAAACTTAGTTCATTTGCGCTAAGCAACGCATTTTAATTTAAAATATTACCTTCTGTGCGGCTTTTTATCAAATCTGAGAGATGGCAAGTCGTCGGCTTCAGCCCCCATGCCATGAGTGCTGGGGTGTTCGGGATAAATTTGAGCACTCTTGTTCCCATATTTGGGTCCATCTAGGGAGGCGCTCAACACAACGAACAAGGCAACCGGACTTATAATGCTTGAACACTCTCACTTAGCCATAGAATTCTATAATTTTAAATTTCGGCGAAGCCCCTAGTCTTCGGAAGGCCGAATTTGGGGCGCTATCCACGCCTGGGCCGGACAAAAACCGGCTCGTCGCTCTAAGCGGCATAAGTCTTTAGGGACTCGCAAAAAACCACTCGAACAGCGACCAGCTCTCGCCTCATCATGATGGTCAGTTTTAGCTTTCTCCACTGAGGCGTTAACCCAGCTCAACTGGGGCGCGATCGCAGTGGTTCTCCCAGTGCCACCTTAGCTGATACAACGGAACGTAAGGTACCAAAACGTGGGAGCCGGGCAAACCCAACTATTGACCCAAGACATGATTCAGAGCTGATGCATATAATGCTATAAGTTCGGGGTGCTGCACTTGTGAAAGTGTTCGGACTTATCACACCATGATGCGGGAAACATAAGCCCCTGGTGTATGTAGCCGTACCAAAACGTACGGATGCGTAATGTCACAAATGAACATATGTATAAAAAAGAAATGCAATTGCAAGCAAAAAAAAGGTGCTGCATTACTTATTAAAGAAAAACTGCTGTAAGTGCAGAACAATACAAATGGTGCGATAAGCAAGGGATGGGACTGTTAAACATGTCCCCCTCCAGGGGTAGGCTGCGGAATGGTGCATAAAACAGATTTAATGCTCGTAATGGAGACCACCTGGATATTCGTTGTAGCCTTTCTTCTTCCCTGGCTGTTGCATCGTGAGTTCGGCAGGTCTACTGCCGGACAGGGCCTCTGACGAACGGAGTCCTGTGGGTAAAAATAGAAAGGGAAAAGAAAGGAAGAAAAAGAAAAAAAAGAACGACACACTTGAGAGCCCCTGGTGTGGTTGAGCCGCAGTCTGGGCCTATCGTGGTCGCGCCCCTCTCCCCATGCACATGGTATCTTCAGAGCGTAATGGTGTACGCGAAGGACCTGTCTTGACGTTTTACAGTTGCTGGGGTTGGGGCCGCACTGCTACGCGTGCTCGGCATGTGCCAGGTGGTCTTGTTGTAGGTTACTCCGGGCACGTTTAGCTGTGTCCGGCCGCTTAACGGCCGAACTCGAGAATTGCCTTAAGAGGCTGCATTGTACTTCTGCCGCGAGAGCCGCTGTATGTTCCTCTGTGCAGAGAGAACGTTCAGTGTTTCCGTTGACTGTGATGACTCCTCGAGGGCTTGGCATCTTGAGCTTGAGGTATGCGTAGTGCGGCACCGCGTTGAACTTTGCGAACGCGGTACGTCCGAGCAGAGCATGATAGCCGCTGCGGAACGGAACTATGTCGAAGATTAATTCCTCGCTCCGGAAGTTATCCGGGGATCCGAAGACCACTTACAGTGTAACTGAGCCTGTACAATTGGCTTCTACACCTGGTATGACGCCTTTAAAGGTCGTCTTGGTAGGTTTAATCCTTGAGGGGTCTATGCCCATTTTGCACACTGTGTCCTGATAAAGCAGGTTCAGGCTATTGCCGCCGTCCATCAGGACTCTAGTGAGGTAAAATCCATCGACGATTGTGTCTAGAACCAATGCGGCGAATCCGCCATGGCGGATGCTGGTGGGGTGGTCCCTCCGATCAAAAGTGATCGGGTAGGAGGACCATGGATTGAACTTCGGGGCAACTGGCTCCATCGCGTATACATCCCTGAGTGCACGCTTTCGCTCCCTTTTGGGTATGTGCGTTGCGTATATCATGTTCACCGTCCGCACCTGTGGGAGGAAACCCTTCTGTCCTCTATTGTTCGGCGGTCGAGTCTCTTCTTCGTCATTGCTATGCAGCCCCTTGTCATTGTTTTCGGCAATTAACTTGCCCGCCTGCTTGAATACCCAACAGTCCCTGTTGGTGTGGTTAGCTGGCTTTTCGGGGGTGCCATGTATCTGGCACAAGCGGTCGAGTATTCGGTCCAAATTGGACAGACCCGGAGTAGTTCTTTTGAATGGCTTTTTCCGCTGACCGGGTTTAGAGCCTCTGAATCCGGCATTGACTGTCGTATCCTCACTGTTGCCGCCGTTAATGCGGCATTTGTTTTTGTTACGACGCGACCTACCATTACGGTCCTTGATATCCGGACTGCCAGAATTTTTGCTGAGGTTGTTGCTGCATGCTAGCCAGCTGTCCTCGCCCGCGCAAAAGCGGGTCATGAGTGATGTGAGGGCTGCCATGGATTTTGGCTTTTCCTGTCCCAGGTGCCTGGCAAGCCACTCGTCTCGGATATTATGCTTGAAGGCTGCTAGGGCCTCCGCATCCGGACAGTCGACGATTTGGTTTTTCTTGGTTAAGAACCGTGTCCAGAATTGTCTGGCCGATTCGTCTGGCTGCTGAATTATGTGGCTGAAGTCGTCAGCGTCTGGTGGTCGCACATACGTGCCTTGGAAGTTATCAAGGAATGCGGCTTCCAGGTCTTCCCAACTCCTAATTGACTCTGCTAGCAAGCTGTTAAGACAATGCCGGGCTGGTCCTTTAAGCTTGAGGGGGAGATATTTGATGGCGTGAAGATCGTCACCGCGGGCCTTGTGGATGTGAAGGAGATAGTCTTCGATCCAAACCGCGGGGTCTGTTGTGCCGTCGTAAGATTCAATATTCACGGGTTTAAACCCTTCGGGGATTTGATGATCCATTACTTCATCTGTGAAGCATAGTGGGTGTGCGGCGCCTCTGTACTGGGCGATATCGCGACGGAGCTCGAAGGAGCTTTGTCTATTGTGTTTAGCCCGACCGGACTTACTGTGTCCGGCACGACGATTGTCGTCACGGGTCATGGGGCGCCCACGCGATCCATAGATCAATCTTGATTGTCTTGCCTTATCCTCCAATATATCTCGCAAGTCCGGAGCACTCCCATGTGGCTTTGTGCTCTTCGAGTGATGCCGGGGTACGGTTCTAGCGAAGGGCCTAGGGGCCTCTCTATCGCGACCACGGGGTGGTCGGTCAGCCGTATTGTCTGCTGGCGATGCAGGTTCATACGCCTCCTCCTCTAATCGGGGGAGCAGCTTGCGTTTAGGGTAACTTTTGGAGGGGCGTTCGAGCTCATGCTCTTCGGCCACGAGGACTTCAGTCCATCTATTGGCTAGCAGATCTTGATCAGCACTAAGCTGTTGCTGCTTTTTCTTTAAGCTGTTTGCCGTGGCCATAAGCCTGCGTTTAAAACGCTCTTGTTCGATGGTATCCTCAGGCACGACGAATTCGTCGTCGTCGAGGCTTACCTCGTCTCCGGAGGGAGGCATGTAGTCCTCTACCTCTTCTTCTGCCGCTCTCTCATGAGGGCTGGCGTCCCCGTCCTCCTTTGCTGAATCTTGCTGGAGTGGGTTGTCTTCGGCACTATTGGGGGTGTTATTATCTCCGGTGCCGGAATCTTCATTCTTGCTATGGCGGGATTTAGAGCGGCGCCGCTGACGCCGGCGCTTGGTCTGTTTCTTGGAGGGATCATCCTCCGCTGCCCCTTCACCATTCCCATCCTTTGGGATATCCACCATGTATATATCATATGATGAGGTGGCTTTCCAGTGCCCGGTAGGCGCTGGTTCTTGGTCGTCTCCGGCATCGTCGTCCATACCGTCGATGTCTTCGGAGTCATAGTCTAGCATGTCGGTTAGGTCATCGACAATGGCTACCATGTGGGTGGTGGGTGGGTTTTGAATTTCTTCGTCGTCCGCATCCCAACCGTCCTGGCCGCAGTCCGGCCAGGGCTCTCCTGATAATGAGAGATACTTTAGCGAACTCAGGATGTGGCCAAAAGGTGAATGTTGAAAGATGTTCGAGGCAGTAAACTCCATGATCGGCGCCCAACCGGATTCGATTGGTGGGGGCGCGGGAGGTTCGGAGTCCGGCAAGGAGTCCGGCACCTCGGAGTCACGAGCTTCGTGAGGGACAAGATCAGTGTTCGGCTCTATCGCCGTAGAGGTTGCAGCCCCCGAGGCGGCGTCTAACCATCCGTCCTCGATCTGCGCAGCCGGCTCTGAATTGAAGATCGGAGCGGGCTCAAGTGTGGCCTCCAGGGTACTGTCCGGTCGCAGAGCTAAATCATGCTCGTCGTGACAGTGTGGCACGCTCGGCTATGGCTCGAATCCATCGAGGATCAAGTCCCCACGGATGTCAGCCGTGAAGTTCAAACTTCCAAATCTGACCTGACGGCCAGGGGCGTAACTTTCGATCTGCTCTAGATGGCCAAGCGAATTGGCCCGCAGTGCAAAGCCGCCGAACACGAAGATATGTCCGGGGAGGAAGGTCTCACCCTGGACTGCGTCGTTGATGATGATCGGAGAAGCCATCGAGCCTATCAGCGACGACACAGAGGAACTCTCAATGAAAGCACCAATGTCGGTGTCAAAACCGGCGGATCTCGGGTAGGGGGTCCCGAACTGTGCGTCTAGGCGGATGGTAACAGGAGACGAGGGACACGATGTTTTACCCAGGTTCGGGCCCTCTTGATGGAGGTAAAACCCTACGTCCTGCTTGATTAATATTGATGATGTGTGTTACAAGAGTAGATCTACCACGAAATCAAGGAGGCTAAACCCTAGAAGCTAGCCTATGGTATGATTGTTGTTCGTCCTACGGACTAAAGCCATCCGGTTTATATAGACACCGGAGAGGGCCAGGGTTACACAGAGTCGGTTACAATGGTAGGAGATCTACATATCCGTATCGCCAAGCTTGTCTTCCACGCCAAGGAAAGTCCCATCCGGACACGGGACGAAGTCTTCAATCTTGTATCTTCATAGTCTTGGAGTCCGGCCGATGATGATAGTCCGGCTATCCGGACACCCCATAGTCCAGGACATCCTCAGTGACTTAAGCTTAAACCCTAGTTTATGCGTTGCTTCGTGAGGGGCTGATTTGGATACATATGTTTAATGATGTGGTTAGGTTTACCTTAATACTTTTGTTGTAGTTGCGGATGCTTGCAATAGGGGTTAATCATAAGTGGGATGCTTGTCCAAGTAAGGGCAGTACCCAAGCACCAGTCCACCCACATATCAAATTATCAAAGTACCGAACGCGAATCATAAGAGCGTGATGAAACTAGCTTGACGATAATTCCCATGTGTCCTCGGGAGCGCTTTTCTCATTATAAGAAATTGTCCAGGCTTGTCATTTGCTACAAAAAGGATTGGGCCACCTTGCTGCACTTTATTTTACTTTCATTGTTTGTTACTCGTTATAATTTATCTTATCACAAAACTATCTATTACCTACAATTTCAGTGCTTGCGGAGAAAACCTTACTGAAAACCGCTTATCATTTCCTTCTGCTCCTCGTTGGGTTCGACACTCTTACTTATCAAAAGGACTATACACTTGTGGGTCATCAACCGTCGTCATGGAAATCTCTGACGATGAAGATTAGTTAGGGTAACAAGTAGTGTGTAGTAAGTAGAATTTCTTTTAAATGCTTTGTATGGATCTAGGGATTGAAATATGAGAGACTCGAATGCAAAGTGGCTAATTTAAGACGTGATCGGTTACTGTCCGCGGACGCGCCCGAATTTGCAAAGCCCGGTTGTAAATAGTCTTAGCCAGTAGATGAATTTTTGCAAAGTGTACATAAAATTCTGGACGAGCCTCGTGGTTGGGTTTGTTGAGAAATAAAACATGTGATCAATTGTGGAAGGGATGCCTCCGAGAAGTGTCTGTTGGGGGAAAATGTGTCTCCCCAACACACCCCTTCATCATGTATATAAGTGGATCTCCCACATTGCAATGGAACTGGAGAATCATTTGTGTCTTTTCTTTGTCTTTTTTACTTTGATATTAAAACATGTTATCAGCACATAGTCTCTACTAGAGACTAGAGAGCAATTCAGAACGAATAGCCCTACGGCAAAAATGTTGGAGTCGAAAACAACAATTCTGCACAGACTCCGGCGGGCATGCGACAGTGAACTTCCTGGCGTGGAGGTGGCTAGCACGTGTAGCGGCCTTCGGCATGTAGCCACAGTTCCTGGCGGAGGAAACAACCATGGGAATCCCGCTTCGTGGGCTCGGTGATCAATCGCAACCACGCATCCATGGGCATGTGTTGGCATGCATGCAATAGTTGAAGAAATCGATCAGGAAGGCGAACTTGATCGGTAACTGCCCAGTTCAGAGATCACGTACAAAAGGAATTAAACAACCAGGCAGTTTATAATCCGTGGTGTGATTCCGTTTTTGTCCTCTTGTGATTAATTCATTGATTTCTCTTGTACGGGCATTGCCCTTCCAAGGATCGATCTGTGGCACTCAGCCACGGCTCCTACGGAGCGGTGCCGGCACACCACGGAGACGCAAGGCGAGACGGCGGCTCCCCATCGACCAGGCGATTCTCATCGCGCACTTCCGCGCCAGAAGACGTGATGTTGTTGGTGGTGCTAAACAGCAACCACGCAAGAACGATGAGAGGAATCGATCCTGATGGATCAATAGATGTCTCGTTCGATTTGTTCTTGTTTTGATTAAATTAATATGCTAATCAATTTTGTTGTCCTTCCATGCATTGGGAACAAGACCAGGAAGCCAACAAGTACGGCCACTATGTCGCTCCGGCCCTCAGCGACATCAAACCGGTGATGGCCTCGTCGAGGACAGATGAGCAGCCACGGCGTAGTTCTTTCTTTTTTAATAATAGGCCATAGCCCGACTTTATAGATAAAGCCATCAGGCAGAGTTAACATAGACCCAAACAACCATCACACGATCACAAGGTATCAACCGAGAACATCAAGAGGAAAGTCTAAGTACATGGCTCCCAGGCCAGTACACGGCACGCAGGCCGGAGGAAGAGCAGATAACGGAGCAACGCAGCAACGCCTACGAGCCCGCTTGGACTGGAGAGATGGAAATAGCAGAATTGCGGATCTTAGCCAGCATGGCGTCGAAAACATTCCTGTCCTCCTCCTTAGTCAATAATATCCACTGCTGCAGAAATATACAAGTCTTAAATAAGCAATCAGCAGGCTTAGCAGGGAAAACATGCTCAATAGTAAATTTATTCCTTGTCGTCCACAAGGATCCGCACATGGCAGCAAAGCCAACCCAAAACAATCTCCTCTGGATCCCAACCAAAGAGTTAGCTGAGGCGCGCAAGTCAGCGAAGGAGGTCGGAGCCCAGGACACATGCATCCAGGATCTGATGCAGCACCAAAACAACTTAGCCAAGAGACAATTAAGGAAAATATGAGGTGTATCTTCTCTCATACCACAAAGAGCACAACAGTCAGAGCCGGACCATTACGTTTATGAATTTGATCACCCATAGGCAAACGCCCACGAGAGGCTTGCCAGAGGAAAACCTTAATCTTAGGGGGGATCTGAGCTCTCCAAATCCACTTAAACTTTGAGGTGGTGGGACCCACAATGAGCTTGCTGTAGAGAGATTTAACCGAGAAGCGGGCCGAGGGGGAGTGGGGCCACACAACTATGTCTTCCTCCTCCGAGAGCGAAGGGAAGAGGGCAGCAAGGCGCTGCCAATCTTCCAACTCTTCATGAGAGAGAGAACGACGCAACTGAAGGTCCCAATTATTCGACGCAAGCTCAAAGATAGAGATCTCAGGGTTCGGACAATAGGAGAAAAGAACAGGGAAGGTACTGGCCAGCGGAGAGGAACCGCTCCACCAATCGAGCCAGAACCTGGTAGACTTACCGTTACGAACGACAAACTTGACAAGGCCTTGGAAGATAGGTCGGAGTTTCACAAGGTCCCGCCAAAACTGAGATGACCCAGAGGCATGGGCAAACATAGGGCTACAAGAGGGGAAGTATTTCGCCTTTAAGATGTTGAACCAAAGAGGCTTTTCCTGGGGGATGGTCATGATTTTTCACCACCATTTGATGATCAGACATTTGTTCGTAACAAGGGTGTTAATAATGCCCAGCCCCCAAGGCGTTTGGGCTTACAGATGAGGTCCCATTTGACCAAGCGATACTTGCGCTTGTTATCAGTCGCGTTCCAATAAAAGGCCCCTCTATGTTTGTCAAAACCAGCATGAGTGCCCATTGAAAGGAGGTAGAATCCCATCATGAACATAGGGAGGGAGGAGAGACAAGCAATAATTAAGGCCACCTTGCCCGCCTGAATGTTATATCTGCCTCTCCATGGCATCACACGATTACCCACCTTGGTCACCATAGGGGCGAAGTCCTTGGCATGAAGTTTATCAGATGTAATAGGCATTCCCAAATACTTAATAGGAAAAGAACCCAAAGAACAATTTAATAGGCGAGCCACCCTTAAAGCTTCGGAGTCTGAGACACCAGTGACAATAACTTCACTTTTAGAAAAATTGATCTTAAGCCCCGAGAGAGCTTCGAAACAAAGGAGAAGGAATTTGAGGTGGCCGATGCAGAGATCATTTAGTTCCACCAAGATGATAGTGTCATCAGCGTACTGAAGGTGCGTAACACCTTCTGGAATGAGGTGGGAGCTAACCGGAGAGATATGACCGGCCTCCGCAGCTTTAGAAAGGATGTTGGAGAGGGCGTCCGCAACGAAATTAAAGAGAATGGGTGAGGCCGGGTCGCCTTGCCACAGGCCCCTAGAGTTCTTGAAGAAGTTACTAATATGACCATTAACATTAATGGCAGTGTGGCCCCCCATGACCAACTGCATGATACGATGCACCACGCCATTGTCAAAGCCTTTAGCTAAAAGGACCTGTCTCAGGAAGCCCCAGCTTACCGAATCGTAGGCCTTTTCAAAATCTAATTTGAGAATAACTGCCTTGTTCCCGGATTTGTGAATGTCATGGACGATTTCGTGGAGGCAGAGAACTCCGTCCAGTATGAAGCGACCCTTGATAAAAGCAGACTGAGTATGAGAGAGGGTGCGGTGGGCCACCGGGGTAAGGCGAGTAGCCAAACATTTGGCAGGAAACTTGGCAAAATTATTGTTGAGCGCGATAGGTCTAAACTGAGAAATCAAATCAGCGCCCTTAATCTTAGGGATCAGAGAAATAACTGCATAATTAAGCCTGGAGATATCAACTGTCCCCAGGCAGTAGCCTTGAATAACTTCGCAGATCAGGTTTTTAAGAAAGGGCCAGAACTTTTTAAAGAAGGGGATAGAGAACCCATCTGGGCCAGAGGCAGAATTAGGATTAGCCCTCTTAATAGCAGAAAAGATCTCCTCTTCAGAATAAGGGATCATCAGATCCGTGTTTTCCTCCGCATAAACCAAATAGTCCTGGGTCCAAAAGTTAGGAGATAGCCTGAACCCCTGGTCAGGCTTAGCAGAAAGAAGGGAAGAGAAGAAGGAGACCACATGGTTAAGAATGACGCCCTAGTCAGAGGTTCGAATCCCATCAATAATCAGGCTATCAATAAGACAACTGCGCCGTCTCCCATTTGCAATCGCAAAGAAGTAAGCAGTGGGGGAGTCTCCTTTAAGAAGCCAATTGGACGAGCCCCTCTGGCGCCAATATATTTCATTAAGCTGGTGCAGATGCATCAAATCGCGCTCAAGGGAAAACCGAAGGGACCAAGCATCATCGGAGAGGCCCGAGACATCAGCCCGAGCATCAAGGGCCTCAATCTTGGCCAGGAGAAGGGCCTTCTCTCTGAGCTCCTGGGCCGAACGATTCCGGGACCAACCCCGAAGAAATTTGTGAACAAGGGCCGAGCAGTTATGCCAGTCATCCATGGGTCCAAAGGAACGATGTGGAGCAGACAGGATGGCAGTAATTTTAGAGCTAAGTAGATCGCAAAAACCCTCAATAAGGAGCCAAGAAGCGTCAAACTGAAACCTAGGGGGGAAAGAGTCGAGCGGGTCCAGCGTCAAGAATAAGAGGAGCATGGTCCAAGCCGACAATGGCCTTAGATTTAAGCGTAGCTAGTGGGAAGAGCGAATCCCAGTTCGAGCAAACAAGGACACGGTCCAAGACGGATCAAATAGGAGAAGGTTGATGATTGGTCCAGGTGTACCTAGATCCCACCCTAGGAATCTCACGAAGAGCACAGGAGCTGATGAAGTCATTGAAAGCGTTGGCCAACGACCACGAAAAATTATTAGTGTTCTTGTCCGCCGGAGAGCGAAGCAAATTAAAATCACCACCAATCACCAAGGGAAGAGAACATGCTTCCACTTTATTGGAAATTTCGTCCAGAAACAAGGGAGAAAGGGAGTGGTCGACCGGGCCGTACACAACCATAAATTCCCAGAGAGAGTTGAGCTAACAATGAAAAAGCACAATGCTGGCCCAAAAGATCCCATGGTCGAAAGCGACGAAATCAAAGACATCCCGTCTAGATCCTAAAAGCATGCCACCAGAATGACCCGAGGAGGGAAGGAAGTTCCAATCAAAACGATTCGCCCCCGCGATAGAAGAAAGCTCATGAGGAGAGAAGGAAGATTTAAAAGTTTTGATCAAACCTATCAGGTCAATATTGTCCCCCCTGACAATATCCTTAATTTGGTCTCGACGTCCCCGAGCACCGAAACCTCTGATGTTCCAGAAGAGGGCTTTCATTTATAAGAGAGATTTTTAATGCGCAAACTCGACCTGCAAGGGGCTAAGCAGGATTTAGACCATTTAGAAGCACCCTTTTTTCACCAGGGGGCCAGCCCCACCAGCCTCACCCCCCGCCTCCGAAGCCCCAGCAGCCACAACTGGAGGGGCAGGAGGCGTTGCGACGGCTTCCATAGCCTTAGCCAAAGCCGCCTGAGCCACTTCGTTGGCCCTAATGAGGGCAATCAGGGAGGAGGGAGAGCCAAAGTTATGATCAAGAGCAATACCCGCATCTGCGAGTACCTTAGACAAGTGTTCATCAGAGAAGGAGGGTAGAACAAGCCTAGTAGGTGAGGGAGTATAATGTATCACTTGAGAAGGGGGAGGATGGATACCTGAAGCGGGAAGGTCCCGAGCCATAGCATGCCGAGCCGCCTTGTCGACCATCCTCATTCCCCTGTCACGGATCCGACCACTCTTGCGAGCCGTAGACGACGGGGACCGAATCGGAGAGGACCGCACCGCAGCTGGAGAGGACTGCCCCGCCACATCACCCATATCACCGTCAAGACGGCGGCACAGACCCGCCACAGAGAGTTTGGTTCTCGAAGAGGCCTGACTCCGAGCCGAGAATTTGCGAACAGAGGATTTGCGCTTGGATGAGGGCATCGTCGCCACACGACGCGGGGAGGCAGGGAGATCTTCAATACCAGAGAGCGACGGGGAGCCCGGCCGGAGAGGAGGGTTGGAGCAGACACCTAACATAGGGGTACCAGCAGGAGGGGCTACCGGGGCATCCAGAACAGGAACTGAACCATCCATCTGATCCTTCCCACCATTCCCGTTCTCAGGGGCATTTTCCTTGAAAAGCTCGCGACTTTCGGAACCCATACCATCCCACTCAGAGGTAGTGAAGTGAGGGTGTGAGCCCCCACTCAAGTTTCCATCATTGTCAGCTTCACCGGCATGGCGGTCAGCTGCAGGAGGAGGGGGCGGTGGAGGGGGGTGGGAAGAAGCAGCCCCCTCCACATATGTACCCGAAGTCTGAATCCATCCGCAGCAGAAAAAACATCAACAGTTCCATGGACACATGAGGGATCAGCAACCCAGATTTTGAGATGCACAGGGCCAAGAATAGCCAGGGAGTCTTGATCCACCAGGATTGGTTTGCCAATGAGCACTCCAAATGCCATGACAAACTCGGAGGAGCGGAGGGAAGGAGGGATGTCATCAACCAAAACCCAGATCTCAAAGAGGGGGGAACTGGTTTCGCCCCATTAGCAGCAGCTTTGACCGATATGACCAACTGGTTAAGCGGGAGAGTGAAACTCGTGCAAGAGGAAATCATCTTGAGGCTGCTCTTGGAAGGGAAAACCACTGCGAAGTCAAAATCAGACAGCTGCCTGATCTGCCAGTCCCAGCCACCTTCATCCCATAGCTTTAGTTCGTCCTGGAGGGTTTGGGGGGAAATCTTGTGATCTTTGACCGTGATAATGGCCGCATTTGAGAGAGCAGGGGCCACAGAGATAGGTGGGATCTCGCTGTCAAGCGCAAAGAAGGAGCAACCAGGAAGGCCATGTCCATAGTGCACAAAAGAGGCGGGTTTGCGGCGGTTGTTGCAGTTCACCGTGAGATGGCCGTCCTGACGACAGATCAAGCAGAAGGGGGGGGGGTTGAAACAACGCGATTGAAAATGCCCCGGTTGGTGGCAAGCGAAGCAAGTGAGGTTAGGGTTAGGTGGTTGGCTAGGCGGGGGAGAAGGGCGGGCAGAGAGGGGAGGGGGTGGGGGGGGGGAGGATGCCATCACCCAAAGCGCCAGAGGCCGAGCCAGGCCCCGATGGCGGGAACCGACGCCCCGGGCCACCAGAACCGCTGCCCCCACGACCCATCACGCGACCATCGAAGCCAGACGGCGAAGCAGGGCCATAGCCGCCGCCACGAGCCATGGATCCAGGGCCAAGCAGGGGAGGAGGAGGAGGACGGGCCACAGGACCAGGGCCACCAGCAGCCGCCGCGGCCTCCCAAGGATCAGCCCCAGATCCACCCGATCCAGGCGCCTCAGAACCAGATCCGGCCGCGGACGGCGCCGCCACCCCAGCCCACCCGTCACCCTGGAGCCAAGCAGGCCCCTCCGCCCAAGCATCGCGCTCACGGGCCCCCTGCTGCCGAGCCGCCTGCTCAGCCTCAAGCTTGGAGCGGAGAGAGGCCTTAAGCTCCAGATCGACGGAATCGTCACCAGCATCCTCCCCGCTCCGCTTCTGGCCCGAGATCTCCTTGCTAGACGATCCGAGCGAGCGATCCATGGCGACGATGGCCGCGAAGGGGAGGGAGAGAGGAGGAGGGGGAGGGGATCTGCGAAAGGAGGGGATGCGGAAGCGGTAGCAGCGAAGGTCAGAGTGGGAAGCAGGAAACCCTAGAAATGGGGGGGGGGCGAGTCCTTACGAATCCATAAATACCCCGAGGAGGCCAGGCCAGCCGGGGGGGGGGGGGGGGAGCGTGGGCCGGGCCGACCCAAACAGAGGAGGGCACAAGAGTCGTGCCAGGCCCAGGGCCCAAAACAGAAAGAGGGGAAAGTCGGAAAAAGACGAAAGCACCGGAGGCCCAGCCAAAGCGAGCAGCCCAGAGTGGCCAACCTGAGACGGGGCGGAAGGCCCACGAGCCTCCCACATCGGGGACGAATCTAGGGTTAGGAAGGGGGGAGAGCCAGCCGACGGAGCCAACCCCGAGCTCGACGCCGACCCCGCCGCAGCCATCGGCGGCGAGGGTGGCTTGGAGCAAGAGGAGGGAGCAGATCCACCAGACCAGGGAGCCACACACCCAGGGGCCAAGCGACCCGGCAAGGAGAGCGCCTCCGAGCGCTTCCCACGCCGGCCGTGCCGCACCTGGACCCAGCCCGAATAATCCGCCTCTACGCAGGATACCGGTCGGCCCCGACCACCCGGCGCGAACTTATGGACCCTGACAGCCGCCGGCGCGCCAGCTACGAGCGGATCCGCCGGAGGAGGGACCAGGGGAAGGGAGAGGGAGGGAGAGCCGGCCTCCAACTCGAGATTCGAATCCGCCTCATCCGACGACAAAGCCCAGAACTTGTTCCTAGCACCTGATGCAGAAGTGGGACGAGAGAGAGGTGCCGCGCGTGGCGAGGGAGGGGGGACGGCAGGAGGGAGGACCGGCGGCGAGAGGAGCGGAGGCGCAGGGCGCAGCGAGCCATGGGGACGAGGGGAGGATGAGGGGGGAGAGAGCGGAGAGGGGGAGGGGGAGGGAGAGAGGAGAGCCATCCAGAAAAGGGGAATAATGCCCAGTCTTCACTCTTCACAGTTCGGCGTAGTTCTTTCTCGGTGACGCTCAACGCCATCCACAGTGGTACTCTGGTAAGTCCAGCTGACTACGACCCAATATCGATGTTGGTATTGCGGCGGACGACGACACCCTCCATGGCAGCCAGCTCGCCGTGTAGCAACACGGTGGCGTCTTCATGGCCGTCATCGCACTCGCGGTGATCGAGAATCCAGACGCGGAGGCAGTGCTCAATGCACATGCAACCCTCGGTTCTGGCTCGGCCTCGATCCCATGGCAGCCAGTTCACCGTGGGATGAAGCACTCCTGCGCGCCTGAACCATACCGATGGGTGGCGGTTATCCCCCCCCCCCCACACACATATCGAATTGGTAACCGCACGGGGAAGACGGAGAAGCCTATCTCCTTGGCTATTTTACAATTAGCCCTCGGATTATTCTGTAATCCTTTATAAGTCATTGCAGTTTCTGTTTCAGCCCTCGGGCTTATAAGACAGTGAGGTTAGCCCTTGGTCTTACTGAAAATTGCAAATGAGTCATCAGGATAGTTGGACTTAAAACCTTAACAGTTAAGTCCGGAGGCTTACTGTTTTTTTAGCACTTTAATCATAAGGTTATTGTTATTTGTGTTTTATACCCTAGGCTTCAGAGCAAATATACAGGCCATCGGGTCTTGCTGAATTGCATAATAATTGATTATGCATCATTTTATATCATGTAAAATGACCGTTTGAGCCCCCCCAAGTCCTCATATACCGCAAAAGTATATTTATACTTCTGCATTTATTTGTATTACATAAGTAATATGGTTGCATAGCAATATGTTCATTCCATTATTCGCATAGAATATGGAATTTACTTGCAAGTTTGGAAATATGAGGCAGTGAAGTGTATGATAATACCTGACTATGTCAAATTTACATTTGTCACAAGGAATCGACAAATGGTACCCACTGCTTAATTGCAGGTTATCCAATATTATTGTGAGGTCTATATTATGTCATTCTGACATAATGACTACCTTCAATTTTGCACACAACTTATGGGTTGCATTATGGGACGAATTAATTTCGTTCACAACTGTGAGGTCTACATCACCATGTGGTGATTACCTTCAATGTGCTTTTAATTAACACAAGGTTGTGAGAAGCTCCATAAGAGTGAGGTCTACACTACTTAGTAGTGATTATCTCCATGTGTTCAAAGAAAAAAATGAAGGCACAATACTTATAACATAGTCATTATTAGGCCTACACCGTTGGTGCCTACCTTCATGATGTTTTTCCAAATACTTGTCAATTTCATAGCATGCGTCATTGGTTGTGACTATAGTGTCACATACTCCATCAGGAGATGAACCCAAGGCATTGGTGATTATGCTGCATATTATACTATGAAGAGAATTATGCAGAACACTTGCATATTTTGGTGATCACCTTCCATCCATACACAACTTATGAGACACCATTTATAGCTACTCTCTCCGTCCGAAAATACTTGTCATCAAAATGGATAAAAATAGATGTATCTAGAACTAAAATACGTGTATATACATCCCCTTTTATCCATTTTGATGACAAGTAGTTCCGGACGGAGGGAGTATGAATTAAGTTTCATGCACAACTAAGAGGTTTATGCTGTTTCATGGTGATTACCTTCACGTGTTATAAATAACATAAGGTTATGGAGGCTATGATCAATGGGGACTGTCCATAAGAGTGAGGCACCACTAGCTGGTTGACTACCTCTATGTGTTTTAAGGAAATTGAAGGTTTATCCCTTTTGAGGTGACTACCTTTAATTTGAAGATCCACACCACATTGTGGTGTTCTACTGGAAGGCTTGCACTTTGAGTCAATAACAATCACCATGACCATGATTATGCTTAGCCATAGCATTTTTATCCTACTTAATTTACTGAAGGTAAATTAATGCATGAGTATGACATACATCATATGACTGGCCTTTTTGAAAGGAAATGCGATGAGATGACATTTGGTGGGAGTGACTATTTAACATGGGTCATGGACATTAAAGATTTTGTCGACTTGGGGCCTTGTTTCCACAGAAACTCCACCTGCAGAAAATGTCATGGCTATTTATAAATAGCTAAGAATATGCATATTTGTATTTATGTGTCATCGCAATGGCCCGGTTCTCAAACTGAGTATGTAATGAATATCCATTTTCCCTTTGAGCCTTCACTGAGGCAAGATATATTGTTATAAGCATCACATGAATGATTATTCATTCGTTGTCAGGACTCCGAGTCCACTGAGCCTTATAATTCTGTTACCTATAAATCAAGACTATGTTGAGATTATGTGATAAGGCGGTGTCAGTGTCAAAACCGGCGGATCTCGGGTAGGGGGTCCCGAACTGTGCGTCTAAGGCTAATGGTAACAGGAGACTGGGGACACGATGTTTACCCAGGTTCGGGCCCTCTCGATGGAGGTAATACCCTACTTCCTACTTGATTGATCTTAATGATATGAGTATTACAAGAGTTGATCTACCACGAGATCAGAGAGGCTAAACCCTAGAAGCTAGCCTATGGTATGATTGTTGATAATGATGATGATTCCTATGGACTAAACCCTCCGGTGTATATAGACAGCAAAGGGGCTAGGGTTACACAAAGTCGGTTTACAGAGAAGGAGATCTACATCTGAATCGCCAAGCTTGCCTTCCACGCCAAGGAGAGTCCCATCCGGACACGAGACGAAGTCTTATGTCTTGTATCTTCATAGTCCAACAGTCCGGCTGTCCGGATACCCCCTTATATAGGACTCCCTCGGCAGCCCCCGAACCAGGGTTCAGTGACGATGAGTCCGGCGCGCAGATTGTCTTCGGCATTGCAAGGCGGGTTCTTCTCCAAATCCGTGCACCCATCATAGCGAATAGTGTCCGGCCTCCCAGTAAGGTTGTACTCCTCGGCTTCTGTGCCTCCATAATGGCCATCCATATGTCGATCGAAGACGAGGGGCCGAGGCATTTTTGCATTTGCCACCCTAATCCCGTAGGTGAGCCGTCTATTTGAAGAGACGGGGATCTTCATATCCAAATCACACCACCTTCCCCCAAGCAAGCATTTCACAGAGAGCGCCCAAAAGAGGCCATCCCATCATGACCGGTCGCCGCAGCCCTGCTCGCCGCTCCCCTAGCCCGAAGCCAGGGGATTGGGAGAAGTGTTCCATCCCTCAAAGCCGCTTGATAGAGCTGCAGACCAAAGGGTTCCTTCCGTCCGCATATATGGTCCCCGTCCGATCCAGACTAGCCACCTATAATGGTGGAGAGCAAGCAGAGAGATTCCCTAACCCATCTCGGGGGGAGCGGGTATGCCTTGTCCCATATCTGCTAAGAGGTGTCGGGTTTCCAATCCACCCATTCCTCCGCGGGCTCCTAGAGTTCTATGGCCTCCAGTTGCATAATCTTACCCCTGCCTCCATACTGCACATTGCGGGCTACGTTGCCCTCTGCGAGCTGTTCCTGGGCTATGAAGCTCATTTTGAGCTATGGAAGAGGTTGTTCTGCCTCGTCCCCCGCAACCAGGAGGGATCCATATATCAAGTGGGCGGAGCCGAAATATGGCGCATCGCCCAGACCGGATACCTGTCCGGTACTCCAAAGAAGGCGTCCGAAGACTGGCCCTCAGAGTGGTTTTATGTCGATGACGTTCCCCTTCCGGACCTAGTCCGGACGGGCCTTCCTGAGTTCACCAATACTCCGCTGAAGAAACGCCAGAGCTGGCGCCCTCGGAGCCCCCAGGAGGAAGAAAACAGGGAAGTATTCTATCTGATGATCCGGATACAAACCCTGGCCAAATCAGGATTGACAATAATTAAAGTCATGTCAATATGCATTATAAGGGGAGTGTAGCCACTTCAATATAGGGGAAAACCCATGTGGAACTTCAATGGAGAAGACGATGCCTCCCGCTGCGGTCGCAAAGGTCAGGACTCCGCCACATCCTTGGCGAGGATAGTATCCGAATTATACAAGGGAGAAGAAGAGGAGTTCCTCTGCATTAAACCGCGGGACATATTTTCCATGTACAACCCCCAAAGCTGGGTAAGTTGTTATTCGTTACTCGACTCTATTCGTTCTTGCCTTCTTAACCACAATTATTTACCTTACTGTTTTAAAAGCAGGAACTGAGGAAGGCCGTAAAAGAGTTCAACAACCCTTCTGCGTAGCCAGAGGATCCCGGCCAGGCTCTCGACCCCGGACTTGAAGAAGATCCAGACATATTCATGGAATTTGTCGACGGGACCTTCTACCAGGCAAGCAGTGGCGGCTCCCTAGTGGCCATCATCGCGGATTATCCCGGACTGCTACTCGTGTCGCATGTAAGTAATGTTGGGGTTCAAACCTTCCGAAAGGATTCCTTCTTTTTGCCACACCTTATAATCACATGCCGTATTTTTACAGAAACGGTGGTCTGGACGCCGTGCGGGACCCGCGGGGGCCTCTTAACAAGAGGCGCCTAGACAAGGCAGGCTTAAAAGGAAGGCGGCCAGGAGCGGCACGCATGCGCGGAGGTATTCATTAAACTTGCCCCGTGGCCTATTTGGTCTATTCGTCGAGACGCGATGGCTTTAATTATGTCCTGTCAGGAAGCTCCGGGCTATGTCCGGGGACCCTACCGGCCACGCCTCCAGCAGCCGAATTCCTGGACGAGATTCATAGGCGGAGGCTGATGTGGGGACAGTGCCAAACTGTCCTCCTGCGGAGGATATGGATATGCTTTCCGCCACAAATTCAGAAGTGGAAAGCGCCATGAATCACCGGCGCCGACGTGCTGTACTCCGCGGTAGTATTTTTTTTCCGAAGAGGCGTTCAATGCCTTTAATTCCGGACACGCCTATATCCGCGCTACTCAGGATGGACTTGCCAGAGCAACGAACCAGTATGTGAAGGATATACGGGTAAGAAAATTTAATAAGTATGTGTAGTAGTAGCCCCTGAGACTTGAAACAGTTGACACAACTGATTTAAGGATCATTAAATGTGTAGGTTCTTGTAGAGAAGAATACCTAGTTGTCTCAAGAGCTGGAGGAGTGTAAGTCCCGGATGAAGGCCAATGTAGCCGAACAAGCAGAATCCAAAAAGGCTTCCTCTTGTATTAATTTCCTTCTACCAGTTTGCGTGTTCGGGATGGTTTATGAATCTGACGAAATATTTGGCAGATAATCCCGGAGGAAATCCGGAGACTGTGGGAGATAATGAGCTGCATCTGCGAAATCAGCTGAAGGCGGGCAAACGCGTGCTGACGCAGTCTATCTAGGAGAGTAATAAGCTGCAAGATGCTAATCTCCAACTGAGCGTCGAATTGAAAGATGTTCGGGCTCAACTCACGGACTCTGTGAAGGAGAACCGGAGGCTTCGACGCGGCATTTATAATAAGTGCTTGAACGAACTATGGTATAGTTCGGCAAGGAGGTGTATTGACAGAGTTATGTCTGCAGGTATGTTGACGGGACGCCCTGAAGAGGAGATGCCCAGGTCTGCAGGCGATATGCTGCAAGAGCTTTCACAACTGCACGAGCGAGCTCGGCAGGTGATGTAGGGTATTGCCCAAGCTTTATGGCCGTCAGCTTCCCTGCCAGGAGTCATGGGCAAACATGTAGAGATGCTCAAAGGAGCACGGCGGCGCTTCCGACTATGGAAGATATCAGCTTGCCGGCAGGGTGCGAGAGAAGCTTGGGCCATGGTGAAGACGCGATACGCCAAGGCTGACCTAAACCATATGGCCGAAGTCGGACCGGCTGGGCCAGATGGACAAGAGATACCCGTTAGTTTGGTATATGATCAAGTAGCATTAGATGCAAAGTATTCCCAGCAGGATTGTAAGCTAGACAGCCTGTTGGATGGTATAGAGGAGGAGTACAGCCAGTCCATATGATTATGTAATTTTGAATTGGTTCATGTACTCCCTAGCTGGGTTGAAAATCATTTGTCATGGCGGACCTTTTCGCTTCAGCCCCCGGATCCGACAGTCCGTGATGTATTCAAATACCCACACAGTAATAAAAAACCGGGGTATGCGTGGAAACCAGGCGTAGGGGTCATAAGCCCTGTTCAAGAATTCATCCGATTAACCATTTAACTTGCCGGTTAATCCCTACTCGTAGGGTCAACGAGTAGCCGATTAACTGATTAATTGCCCGAGTAATTGATTAAATGGTCGATTAACTTGCCGATTAGCCTATTAATCCCCTACTCATCAGCTAACCGAGGAGCCACCAGTTAACGATTTCCTCAACAATGGTCATAAGTGTTTGAACAGACAAGTACCCGACTAGTTATGTTATATTACATGGATAGTAAGAAACATCTTCCAGAGAGAATAGTTCCGTTAGGGGTTCCTTTCTCTGAGTACGCATGCATCGATGTGCATGTCCGAACTACGCACAAGAACGCAGAAAACAAAGCATCTGGGTATTTTCGTTGTTAGGAACGAGAACATCTTTTGTTCATCAACCGAATATTCCCTTAAGAACGCTAGCTTTCGGCTTCACCCAGTCTGAGGTACACATCCGGCTCAACCGGCAGTAACAATCACAGAGGTGCTCCCCTTATGCCCTAGCCAAATTAACGGGAACGTAAGGCATAAATACAAGAGCCAGGCAACCCAGCATGGCCAAAACTTAAGTCATATTGATGCATATAATGGTGAAGAAAAGGCACATATGGAAAGAAAAATGCATATGTGGCTGGCGAGAAGCCATTAAAGTGGTTATATATAGCTTCCAAATAGGAAGCCCCCAGGTATAGTGTGCACGCATAATGCGGCCGGAGTGCCTAGGGCATCCGTATAGTTATAAGGCTGTAAAAAAAGGAAAAAGGGGCAAGCAAGGAAGAAAAAGAACATAATCAAAGGGGTGGAGATTAGGAGGCGAACACCTGGTTCGACGCTGTAACGCCCCGGATACAACTTTCCATATTCGTAACTCCAACTCTTGCCTTTTCCGGAGAGGCAATATGATATTTCCTTCGTGGTTGGGTTTTGTCGTTTGTTTTGCATCTCGTCTCATGTCATCATCTGCATTTGATCCGCATGTTTTTCAAAACTTGCATCCGTTCGGGTTCTCACGGTTCTCTCCGTTGTCCGTTCGGAGTCCAGACACACTCGCACGCGCCCGCGGCACCTCCGAAATATATTTTATTAGTGGCATAAAAATGTTCTCGGAATGGGTTGCAATTTGTCGTGCGGTCTTATTATAGTGTAGACAGACCGCCTGCCAAGTTTTGTCGCATTCGGAGTTCATTTGATAGTCCAACCGTTAAATGTATAGCGGCACTGTTGCCGGTTTATTCGTCGGATGTTTCGGTCTTCGAAACTGCTGCCGGGCTGCCCTTCTCTTCTCTCTTCTCAGCCCAAGGCCTCTCTTCACAGCCCACCAACCCCTCTCCTAGTCGCTCTCCGCTCCGGAACCATCGGATCGAGATCCGAGGGTCCCGAAACCCCTCCTAACCCCCCAACCCTAGCCCCTCCTGCTATATATGGACCTCCCCTGTCCATTTTTGGACTAAACCCTAGTCTAACCTAGCCTAACCCCTCCCCTAACCTGCAGCCGCCGCCACCTCCCACCTTGGCCTCGTTTTCCGCGCCGGCCAAGCCCACCGCTGCCAAGTGGCGCGCCCCCACTGGCCTCCGCCGCCGCAGCCAGCGCCCCGGACCAACCGGAGCTGGCCACGCGTCCCCCTGCACCTCCCTCCAGCGCCCCCATCCGCCAGAGCCCGTGTGCGGCCCGCGCAAGCCCATCTGGGCCCGGGTCGGCCCGACCCCGCGCCGCCTCCCGCTCCCCACCTTGCCCCGCACCTCCAGCTCGATGCCCGAGCGTTTCCGCCCCGCCGTCGTTGCCGGTAACCCAGCGGATCCTGCTGCCGCCCTCCTCCAGCCGTCGCCGGAGCCGCCCTCTCCGCCGTCCCAGGTCGCCGCCCCCGCCATCTCCCATTCTGCTCTCCTCCCCTCTCTCTGACCCCGTCGCGCTCTCTCTCTCTCTCGCACAGGGTAACCGGCCCCATCGCCGGAGTTAACCGTCGCTGACCCCGTCACCGTCCTCCTCGCCCTCGGTCTTCGCCGGATCTGGGATCCCCGACCCCGGATCTCCCCATTCCGGCCAGAGCAAGGCCCTCCTCGCCTGCATCCCCTCGCCGCCTCGCCGTTCCAGTCTCCGCCGGTCGCCACCGCCACCATGGACCCGTCCCGATCGGATTGGGAGGACGACGCCTCCTCCCTTGCGTGTGGGCCCCAGTGCCCCGGCCTAGTGCGCCGGCCTCCTCGAGGACTTGCCCAGCGCCGGCCTGCCCAGCTCCTTCGCCTCCTGGGCCAGATCCAAGCCGGCCCGCGTCCGGCCCCTGCCGGCCTCACCTCACCTCCGACCGGGCCACGACCCATGGGTGAGCAACCCCTTCCAGCTTCCCCCTCCTGTACCCCATGTGTCGGCCTGCTTCTGTTTTTTTCCAGATCTGTGAATTTAGGTTTTTCCAGGAAATTACAGATTTGCAGAAAACCCCCTGTTGTTCATGCATTTAATAACTCACAAAATATGCATCATATGTAAATAATTTATATATGTAAAATGCTTAGAATTTTGTGTAGATTAATAATATGTCATTTTCATCCCATATTAAAATGTTTAACTTGTTGTTTATTTAAATTTGCTAAGATGCCATGTTAAAATGCTTTAATTCATAACTAAATAACTGTAGCTCCATTTTAAATAAATTATATATGTAAATGGGGTAGAAAAATGCCTAGTTTAACATGGTCCACTTTGTTTTACTGTTTAACAACATTAAAATTGTGTTTAGGGCAGAACAGTACCAAATTCATAATTTGCATATGGGGATTTTCCGGAATTGTTGTTTGTTATTTCCGGCCTCATTTAAACTTGCCTAAATAGTTAGTTTCCATATGCTTCACCTCTTGCCATGTTTAGCAACATTTAATATTGTTTGGTAGCCTAACCGAGAGCGAACTAAATAAATGTTGTGAAGTTTCGTCAATACGCAACTCGTTGCATATTGAGCTCCACTTAAATTGTAGTGTTGTTGTTGTTGCATTTTGCCATGCCATGCCATGCTATTTAAACCGGACATGCATCATACTTGTTTGTGCATCATGCCATATTTATGCTTGTGCATTTACCATGTTGTTTCTTTCTTTCTGGTGTTGCTTCTTAGTTCCGGTAATGTTGCGATTGTGAGGATTTGTTCGACTACGCCCGTTCATCTTCTTCATGGACTCGTTCTTCTTCCGTACGGGATTTCAGGCAAGATGACCGCTACCCTGGATCTCACTACTATCATTGCTATGCTAGTTGCTTCGTTCTATCGCTTTGCTGCGCTACCTATCACCTGTTTATCAAGCCATCCCAAATTGCCATGAACCTCTAACCTTTGACACCTTTCCTATGAAAACCATTGCTTGGCTATGTTACCGCTTTTGCTCAGCCCCTCTTATAGCGTTGCTAGTTGCAGGTGAAGTTGAAGATTTCTCCATGGTGGACAGGATTTTGGTTGGGATATCACAATATATCTTATATTATTAATGCATCTATATACTTGGTAAAGGGTGGAAGGCTTGGCCTTCTGCCTAGTGTTTTGTTCCACTCTTGCCGCCCTAGTTTCCGTCATACCGGTGTTATGTTCCCGGATTTTGCGTTCCTTACGTGGTCGGGTGATTTATGGGACCCCCTTGACAGTTTGCTTTGAATAAAACTCGTCCAGCAAGGCCCAACATTGGTTTTACCATTTGCCTCACCTAGCCCTTTTTCCCTTGGGAGTCGCGCATCCCGAGGGTCATCTTTATTTTACCCCCCCGGGCCAGTGCTTGTCTAAGTGTTGGTCCAAACCGAGCGATGTCCGGCGCCCCCTGGGCAACCAGGGTCTATGCCAACCCGACATCTGGCTCATCCGGTGTGCCCTGAGAACAAGATATGTGCAGCTCCTATCGGGATTTGTCAGCACAGCGGGAGGCTTTGCTGGTCTTGTTTTACCATTGTCAAAATGTCTTGTAAACCAGGATTCCGAGTCTGATCGGGTCTTCCTGGGAGAAGGTATATTCCTTCGTTGATCGCGAGAGCTTGTCATGGGCTAAGTTGGGACACCCCTGCAGGGTGTAATCTTTTGAAAGCCGTGCCTGCGGTTATAGGCAGATGGAATTTGTTAATGTCCGATTGTAGATAACTTAACACCAGATCCGAATTAAAACGCATCAACTGCGTGTGTAGCCGTGATGGTCTCTTCTCGGCGGAGTCTGGGAAGTGAACACGGTTTCTGGGTTATGTTTGGCGTAAGTAGGAGTTCAGGATCACTTCTTGGTCATTACTAGTTGACGACCGTTTCGCTTGCTCTCTTCTCGCTCTTATTTGCGTATGTTAGCCACCATATCATGCTTAGCCGCTGCTGCAGCCTCACCACTTTACCCCCTTCCTTTCCCTTTAAACTTTGCTAGTCTTGATACCCATGGTAATGGGATTGCTAAGTCCTCGTGGCTCACAGATTACTACAAGAACAGTTGCAGGTACAGGTTCATGCGATGATCATGACGCGAGAGCGATGCTTGCTTGCGTTGAGTTCTTCTTCTGCTTCTTCTTCGATCAGGGGATAGGTTCCAGGTCGGCAGCCTGGGATAGCAGGGTGGATGTCGTTTGAGTTTCTGTTTGTGATTCATCCGTAGTCGGATGATGCTCTTATGTATTGTGATGTTGTATTCATGTGGCATTGTATGCCTTATGTATGTATCCCCATCTATTATGTTATGTTGATGTAATGATATCCACCTTGCAAAAGCGTTTCAATATGCGAGTCTATCCTTGGTGGGACCTTCGAGTTCCTTTTGGATAGGGTCACATATTGGGCATGGCAGGCGCTAGGCGTAGAATCTCTGGAGTCTGGCCGCGTTCCATGGGTTCGGCTCGAGTCTGTTATCAGAGGCGTTGCGCAGACGGTACGCTCCTCCGATTAGAACTTTATCAATGATGAAGGGTCCTTCCCAGTTGGGTTTGAGCTTGTCCTTCTTCTTCTCAGGTAGGCGTAGAACGAGTTCGCCAATGTTATAAGTCTTGGCCCGTACTTCTCTGCTTTGATACCTTCGAGCCTGTTGCTGATAGAATGCGGAACAGGCTTTAGCGACATCACGCTCCTCCTCCAAAGCATCTAAGTTGTCCTTCCGGTCTAGCTCGGCTTCCTTCTCTTCGTACATGCGCACGCGAGGTGAGTCATGAATTATATCGCAGGGCAGTACTGCCTCTGCGCCGTACACCATAAAAATGGTGTGTATCTGGTGGTGCGACTCGGCATGGTCCGCAGCCCCCAGAGTACGGAGTCGAGTTCCTCGACCCAATGCGTGTCTGATTCCTTCAAGGATCGCACTAGTCCGGGTTTGATGCCGCTCATAATAAGACCATTTGCACGTTCGACCTGACCGTTTGTTTGGGGGTGATACACAGAGGCATAGCCAAGCTTAATGCCCCTTTTGCCACACCAGGCTTTCACCTCCCCGGCTATAAAATTCGAGCCGTTTGTGGATGATACTATGGGGGACACCGTAACGGTGTACAACCTCCAATATGAAGTCTATCACCGGTCCGGATTCGGCCGTTTTAACTGGTTTGGCTTCTATCCATTTGGTGAACTTGTCCACTATGACCAATAAGTATTTTTTCTTATGGCTTCCCCCTTTAAGGGGTCCCACCATATCAAGCCCCCAGACCGCGAAGGGCCAAGTTATGGGGATCGTTTGGAGAGCGGTAGGGGACATATGGCTCTGATTGGCAAATAGTTGACAACCAACACAATGTTGGACAAGGTCCTATGCGTCCGCCCGGGCTGTCGGCCAGTAGAATCATGTTCGGAAGGCCTTGCTTACGAGAGTTCGGGCTGCCGCATGGTGCCCGCCTAGTCCGGAATGGATTTTGGCTAAGAGTTGCCGCCCTTCCTCTTCGGAGATGCATCGTTGGAGCACTCCGGTGGGGCTCTTCTTGTAGAGTTCTCCTTCAAGGACTTTGTAGGCTTTAGAGCGTCGCACAATACAATGTGCCTCATTTTGGTCCTCGGGGAGCTCTTGCCTATTAAGGTAGGCCAAGAAGGGCTCGGTCCACGGGGCGATGATAGCCATTATCTCGTGGGCCAAAGATGTTATTTCGGCGATAGAGCCTCCGATTACGTCTGAAGGTTCAGAATCTGGGGTTGTGTTCGGAGCCGGACTAATAGTGCCGGACTCCCCTTCCCACGCCACGGATGGCTTGAACAACCTTTCTAAGAAGATGTTAGGTGGGACGGGGTCACATCGTGCGCTGATGCGGGCAAGTATATCGGGTGCTTGGTTGTTTTCTCTGACCACATGGTGGAATTCGAGCCCCTCGAACCGCGCTGATATTTTGAGGAAGGCATTGCGATAGGCCACCATTTTCGGATCCTTGGCGTCAAATTCTCCGTTTACCTGAGATATTGCGAGGTTCGAGTCCCCGCACACTTCGAGGCATTGAATGCCCATGGAGACCGCCATCCGAAGACCATGCAACAGAGCCTCGTATTCGGCTGCATTGTTAGAGTCTGTGTATAATATTTGGAGGACGTACTGCACCGTATCTCCAGTGGGGGATGTCAGGACGACACCCGCTCCCAATCCGGCCAGCATTTTGGAGCCGTCGAAATGCATGATCAAATTTGAGTACGCACCGTACTCTTTAGGGAGTTCAGCCTCTGTCCATTCGGCGACGAAGTCAGCCAATACTTGCGACTTAATGGCCCGCCGTGGTTTGTATGTTATGTCAAACGGAAGGAGCTCAATAGCCCACTTAACAATTCGGCCTGTTGCGTCGCGGTTATTAATTATGTCATTGGGTGGAACTTCGGAAGCCACCGTGATCGAACACTCTTGAAAGTAGTGTCGTAGTTTCCGGGATGCCATAAAGACCGCATACGCTATCTTCTGATAGTGCAGGTACCAAGATTTGCATGGAGTGAGGACAGTGGACACGTAATATACTGGCTTTTGGAGCGGGGACTTGTGTCCGTCTATTTCTCGTTCGACGACGAGCACTGCGCTCACAACTTGGTTTGTTGCGGCTATGTATAATAGCATAGGTTCGCCAATGTTTGGCGCAGTCAGGACTGGGTTGGTGGCCAAGAGTGCCTTTATTTCTTCCAGTCCAGCCGTGGCCGTATCCGTCCACTCGAAGTGTTCGGTGTGTCGAAGAAGGCGATACAGGGGTAGTGCCTTTTCTCCTAAGTGGGAGATAAAGCGGCTTAAGGCAGCCACACATGCAGTTAATTTCTAGATCTGCTTGAGATCTGTTGGTATAGCCAACTGCGATAGAGCTCGGATTTTTGCCGGATTGGCTTCAATTCCTCTATTGGAAATGATGAAGCCGAGCAATTTTCCGGAGGGTACTCCGAAGACACACTTCTCCGGGTTGAGCTTGATGTCGTATGTCCGGAGATTATCGAACGTGAGCCTCAAGTCATCTATTAAAGTTTCAACGTGTCTTGTTTTGATGACCACGTCGTCTACGTAGGCCTCTACTGTCTTCCCGATTTGTTTTTCCAAGCATGTCTAAATCATGCGTTGATAGGTTGCGCCGGCGTTTTTGAGCCCGAAGGGCATGATGTTGAAACAGAAGGGGTCGTACGGAGTGATGAAGGCTGTTGCAGCCTGGTCGGACTCCACCATCTTTATTTGATGGTATCCGGAGTATGTGTCGAGGAAACACAATGAATCTTGTCCTGCGGTGGCATCGATTATCTGATCAATGCGGGGGAGGGGGAAAGGATCCTTAGGGCAGGCTTTACTGAGGTCTTTGAAATCGACACACAAGCGCCAAGATTTGTCCTTTTTTGGTACCATTACCAAGTTTGCTTGCCAATCCGAATGTTTGAATGTCTCTGATGAATCCGGCCTCAAGTAGCTTGGCTAGTTCTTCTCCCATGGCTTGCCGCTTAGGCTCTGAGAAGCGTCTAAGAGTCTGCTTGACTGGCTTGTATCCTTTCAGTATATTGAGGTTGTGTTCGGCCAGTCTGCGTGGGATGCCTGGCATGTCTGAAGGGTGCCAGGCAAAAATATCCCAATTTTCACGCAAGAAGTCTCGCAGTGCGGCGTCTATTGTGGGGTTCAACTGTGTCCCTATGGAAGCTGTCTTTGAAGGGTCCGTTGGGTGGACCTGGAATTTGACTATCTTGTCCACTGGCTTGAAGGAGGTGGATTTAGGTCGCTTGTCGAGCATCACGTCGTCTCTGTCCACCGTTGCTCGCTGTGTTGTCAGTTCTTCGATCGCGAGGGCTTCTGATAATGCCTCCAGGGCGAGGGCGGCCATTTTATTTTCGACGTGGAGTGCGACGTCCTGATCACTAGCTAGAGTGATGATTCCGTTGGGCCCGGGCATTTTGAGTTTCATGTACCCGTAATGGGGTATAGCCTGAAAACTCACGAATGCGTCTCGCCCCAAGAGGGCGTGGTATCCGCTGCTGAACGGGGCTACTTGGAATGTAATTTCTTCGGACTTGTAATTCTCCGGCGTGCCGAATACCACATCGAGTGTGATTTTTCCCGCGCATTGTGCCTCTCGACTAGGGATAATTCCCCTGAAGGTCATGCTGCTTCGTTCAATGTGGCTCTTGTCAATTTCCATCTTGTTAAGGGTTTCCTCATAGATGAGGTTTAGTCCGCTTCCACCGTCCATGAGCACTTTAGTAAGCCTGAAGCGATCCACGATTGGGCTAAGGACCAAAGCAGCTGGTGCTCGGACTGTCCGGAATTGGGGTTCGTCACTGGCATTGTAGGTTATAGCTGTGTCGTTCCATGGGTTTATTGTTGCCACATGGCAAACTTCTGCAAGGCCGCGCTGAGCTCGCTTGCGCCTATTATTTGAGGCGAAAGTCTCAAAGACTGTAAATACCGTATTGTTGTCTCCGGCGGGATGTTTTATGAGGAGATCCTCGCCGCTTTTTGCTACCTGCCGGAGTATCCAACATGCTCTAAGGCTATGCGTTGGCGTAGTATCCGGTGTGCTATAAATCTTGCACGACCCGTTTAGCCATTCTTCCAATACGGTTCCGCGCCTTGCGGCGGGCTTTATTTTTTGGGTACTTGAATCGGGTGACTTACGAGAGTTTAGCCTTTTAGTTCGGACAGGGGATTTGGCTAGAGCCGGATTGCCCCAAAAACTTGTTTGGGCTTTCCAGGCGCTTTCCATCGCGCAGTACTTTTGCACTATGGCCGCTAAGTCATTGAAGTGTACTATTTCACAGCGACTTATAGCGTTGAGAATCCCTTTGTCCGTGCAATGTTTCCAAAGAGGGACATTGCGTCTGCCTCACAACAGTCCTTGACCCAGTTTATCACAAGGAGGAATCTGGCCCAGTAATGATGTACTGTTTCTTGGGGCTCTTGTCTGATATGGGAAAGATTGGATAAATCTTGGTGGGCGGATTTGATTCCGAATCCCGACCCTATCTGGGACCCAGGGGCAAAGAAGCTTCCGAGCTTAATGGCTCGGGTTCTGGGAAGTTGCCCGATTTCTTCGGCCCACCCCCCAATCCTGAGTCTGGGACCGGGGTCATGTCCTCCCATGAGCGGGTGTCTGGCTTGGAGAGCTCGTAAATCCAGACATAGTTCATCCTCAAAGTGGAGGGAGAATTAGGGTGATGCTCTTCCACTACCGCTATCTCGTGGGTGACCGGTGGAGAGCGAATCTCCCTTTGATGAGGTTTAAGCCCGATCCGATCATAGTCCGTAGCGACGCCCAGGGCGGCGATGCAATCCAAGAGCTCATTGAGGGAGAAGAGCTCTATTGGGTCCATCTATTCGGCAGATTCCGAATCAACGTGGAGGCTATTTTTAATGACCTGCGAAGTCATCATCGGTGCAACAGCCGATTGGGCGGTCATGACGAAGTCGCCCAGCCGGAGAGTTTGGCCTAAAGGCAGGGCTCCCCCAGAGGTGATGTTGACTTTGACAACGAGACGAGCCATCAGGCCTTATCGCGACGACACAATGGAACTCTCAATGAAAGCACCAATGTCGGTGTCAAAACCGGCGGATCTCGGGTAGGGGGTCCCCAACTGTGCGTCTAAGGCTAATGGTAACCGGAGACTGGGGACACGATGTTTACCCAGGTTCGGGCCCTCTCGATGGAGGTAATACCCTACTTCCTGCTTGATTGATCTTGATGATATGAGTATTAGAAGAGTTGATCTACCATGAGATCAGAGAGGCTAAACCCTAGAAGCTAGCCTATGGTATGATTGTTGATAATGATGACGATTCCTACGACTAAACCCTCCGGTTTATATATACACTAGAGGGGGCTAGGGTTAAACAGAGTCGGTTTACAGAGAAGCAGATCTACATCCGAATTGCCAAGCTTGCCTTCCACGCCAAGGAGAGTCCAATCCGAACACGGGATGAAGTCTTCTGTCTTGTATTTTCATAGTCCAACAGTCCGGCCAAAGTATATAGTCCGGCTGTCCGGATACCCCCTTATCCGGGACTCCCTCAGGCGGCTTTAGATGCATATGTGACTATAACTCCTTACTGCACTTTACATTCTCCTAGGATGGTAAACAAAAATATCATCTTTGTTTTAGGCCGCAATGCATAAAATTCATGCTAGTGCTCTTAGTACTAAGCAATACCGTTTAAGTAAAACACAAGGAGTTGAATGTAAAGTGAAGGATGACAAACAGAAATAGAGTGTATATCTCAAAATGGAATGGATCATTTAAACTAAATGATCACAATGACAAACGCCAAAGTTTGTCAAAGTGGTGGTTGTACAAAATATCATACCAATGATTACCAATTGGTAAAGTATTGGGTTGAATCATACCACCGCCTCACTTGAGGCAAATGATTTTAATGGGATAAGTTTGAAGTTCTACTTCAAATGGAAACAACTAGAAAATATTCTGGCATGGTAGAAGGAGAATGGACTCCTCTATATTGTTGATATGCTTGTGGAATGATGTTCCAAGATATTTTGGAGACCTCATGTCTCCTAGTTATCCCTAAATATCATTAGCCTATAATTGCACTACTACATGTAGTATAAATTGCAACCTCTTGTCCCTAGGACATGATAGTTGAGGAAATTGAGTGTATGAGTCAGTTAATACTCAATCTTGTTGCATACATAATAATTTTTCCTCCTTTATCATCATGGTATTGGAAAATTAGAGAAATTATTGACAATTTTGTTGGCCACAACTTGACAAGTTGCAATATTCCCAAAAACCATCAGATTGTTTTATGCACTACATGTGACATTGGGGAATTAATTTTAAGGCATTCTCACCTTAAAAATTGAAATGAGCTAGCCAATATTCTTGATTGCATTCAAGAATATGTTTGGATTATTCAACCATTATCTAGTTATGTTGGTACTTCATGGTGTTCATAGACGCATCTAGAAGATGGTCTTAGATGTGTATTCCACACAAAACCATGTGTTTACTGAATGAATTGCTCAAATTGACAAATTTAGAGCAAATTATCCTAACGTGGGATAATTCCATTAGAATGCAAATGTCGTTGAAGTTGATTCACGAGCATTCAATGGTTACATTTAGTATACTGTACATAACTAGAATAGTTTGGCTTGATCTCTTATGAAAGAGATTAAATATTGCTTGGCCAATGTTGCAGAATTGTGATTTACCAACATTTTGTTGATGGTAGCATGCGGTCTCACACATGACACGCCGCATATTTGGTCTAAATAAGATCAAATGATAATGCACCCCCTTATAGTTTGTACGTGGAAATAAGTGAAATTATTCCCATCTGTGGTAATTCGGTTGCATACCGATGTCACCACCCTAGCGTACATCATGGGCCTTCACATATGATTGGGATCCATGTGATTGTGGTATGTTCGTTAATCCGCCGAATACCTTAACCCTTATAAGGGAGTTATTTGCAGCCCATACGCTGATTGCTTTTGCAATAAGAACATTCTGGCATTAGGGGGGAGATGATAACCACAAAGAATGCCAGGAAATGGATAAGAAATGTCATAGACATTTTGTCCACGTACTTAAGAATATGAACTACATGTTCAAGTTATGAGAAATTTGCAGCATATTGCAAATAATTTGCCAAGTATATTTACTGCTGACAAAGGTGTCACTATGGTCAAGTACCAGAATGAGTGGAGGTACCTATTAAACCACTCATCTCCCCAGATGAGAGCAATAGGGGGAGAATTCCGGTCGCATGAGATTAAGTTCTCATATGTTTCAGCGGAAACAGAGGAGATTGCCTCTTCGATCAGTAAATATCATTCAACCTTGGTTGAATGACACCTGAGGGATGTGCGGCATCCAAAATCCAACACATATGTGCACACATTTTTTAGGTGTTGGGACATCGAAACACCTTGACTCCATTGTTATGGGAAATCACAAGGAGTTAAGAGGCATAATGAGAATTCCACAAATGATATTGATTCATGAGAATCATATATGAAAAGTCTACATATGTCAACATAAAAATTCTTCTCGATAATTGCTAGGATCCTTTTGGGCCCTGAACCAAATCCATGGAGAGTGTTGTTGCACTTCTATTGGTTCAAATGAAAGGAAGCAATTAAGAAATAGTGGCACTCGCTCATCAAAAGAGAGGTATTTACCATTGCAAAACCTTCTCCTCATAAGTATCTTCCAAAGGGAAGAGAAGTGAATATTCGTTTGGAAATGAAAATAAATGAGGTGGTGAGAAAGCGAGGCTTGTAGCACAAGGGTTTTTCGCAGAGACCCGAAATCAATTACGATGTAGCATACCTTCTTGGTATGAGTGGATTTATGTTTCAATACTGAATGTTAATGGCAGTACAGATCCATACGGTTGATGTATGTAATGTCTACATACTTCCATGAGTCAATTAGTTTGAATGTATATATTGAAGTCATTGAATGACTTAATATTCTGAATCCAAAGGTAAATTGCAACATGCACATGTGGAACTTCTGAAGTCATTCTATGACTTGAAGTAGTGGGAGAATTGTGTGCTGCAACTGAATAAGTGAGTTATTCCTTGACAAGGATTACTCTCATACTAATGATTTTTGATGTGTATTCATGAAGAAATCCTGGATTGGATTTTCCATCACCTTAATTTGTGGTATCGATGATCTTATCATCAAAGTCTATATAAGACATGAAATACACACAATCATGTTAAGACGGATATTTGGGTTAAACCAAATTATGCTAAGTTTATGACTTGAGCATATCCCCCTAATATATCAGTCTTCATATATCCGGAAGTATTAGAGAAGTTCAATATGGATATATTATATCAAAGACACATATGGTCATATTATACCTAATATGGGATACAAATCCTTGAGACATAGGGGAGATGGTGAAGTGATAGTGGGCATGAATTGCCATATCTAAATACCATCGAAGCACTCATATATCTTGCAAAATATGTCAGGCTCGACACTATAGTTTGGCAATTTATTGAGAGTGCAATTCCCCAAAAGGTATAAGGTTTGTGTAAGGAATATCCTCGGATATATCCAGGGCATAAAGGATCTTGATCAATTTCATCCGAAAATTCAAGATGGGACCATGGTTTCATATATTGATAGTGGCTAATTATTTGATCCCATAATGCCATATCAAAGACTGGGTTTGCTGGAAGAGTATTTTTAGGGAAGTCTTCAGAATAGACTCTAAACGAGTCCTTCTAGTAATCATTCTATATTATTTGAAGCATCACAAAATGTGGATGACTTCATAGAATGATTGGGCACATGTGAAATCATGTGGAGATTATCATTTTCTACCAAGATAATGTCACTTGTATTACTTATGGGTTATATTTATCCTTGTGAATTACAGAAATGTAAGAGGATAATATGCAAACGGATTATTGTGATATTCACAATGTCTCTATCAATGTTTATATTCCAGAACTAGGTTCGTGGAATTGGTATGAGATATTCTTGAGGTTTGCAAAGTTCGGGGGGGGGGGGGTAAAATCCCAAGTTATAACCCGTTGGTGATCCTCAAATCACTCATATTGTATTCTTTTCCCTTTATGAGTTTTCCATGATGGTTTCTCATATAAGGTTTTTAACGAGACAATATAAATACAAGTGCAGATATATGCCATATTGGTTTCTCCTTATATTTTTTCCACTAGGTTTTAAAGGAGTTTTTAATGGCATATTATTATATGGTTTCTCCTCAATTTTTCCCACATGGTGTTTGGAGGAGTTTTCAGTTTGCAATATACATATGACGAATTGATCAAGGGGGAGTATTGAGAAATAAAACATGTGATCAATTGTGGGAGGGATGCCTCCTAGAAGGTGTCTGTTGGTGGAAAATGTGTCTCCCCAACACACCCCTTCACCATGTATATAAGTGGGTCTCCCACATTGCAATGGAACTAGAGAATCATTTGTGTCTCTTCTTTGTCTCTTTTACTTTGATATTACAACAGGGTTTATACATGCATATTCCGTGTATGAGTAGATTGATGGGCATCACTAGCCATCAGACTACTGATAGTTTGCATCCATCAGGCCAGTCTAAGACCGTCGGATCAGAAGTAGGACGTACGTTCGATCTGCTAATTACTCTGGGTGATTGATTAGATGCTTCCGATCCCTAATTTTGTTGTTGCTTCCTTCCTAATCACTCCCGCAATGCACCGCCTGTGAATATTTCTTGCATACATCAGATACGGATTCCCATATTTTTAGAAATATATTTATGGAACAACATACTTATATGGTCTACAGCATACTAGATTAGTCCACATGTTCTGTCTAGCCTGAATAGAGTATGTAAATAGCGGTCGTTGCTCTAATTTATGTGGCTCCATTAAACCTTGAACAAAGGCATGACAACTCAATACTATGTGCAGGTTGTTTGGGATTCTTGATTCCATCACAGTGTGAGATTTATCACTTGAACTTCTTTCCACATGAGCAATACGAGAGACGGATTGCCTATCATGTCAGTGGGTGTTTAGATTGCATATGTTGCAATTTTCTTATGTAGATTGTTTTCTTCAGAAAGAAGTTAATATTGGTTTCTTCCACAACCCCCACTATGCTCTGTCCACACTGAAAATGTTCCTAAATCTTTCTCAACTCGTGGAGAACATGGAGTATGATGATGCGACTAGATTGGAGAGACGCATACTACTAATATGTGCCCTCAAATATTCACTTACTCATGGTGGGGGTTGTTTCAGATCATGGATAAGAAGTGGCCACTTCTAGGGAAGCACAAACTTTCTATTCGTATTTACTATAACATGTGTTTGAGACCAGTTGATATACAATAAGCTAGACATAAGTTTGATCATCTGATGTTTATACAAATTTGTTTTTCTTGCCAAACCAACAACAAGTATTTGGACGTGCTCTTTCACGGGTGTGGTGTGTCACCTCTGCCCGCTAGTTGAGCTTATGCTAACTAACTGGTACACACCCTGCCTTTTAGTACTTCCTCGGGTCCTTGAATTGCATTTGCAATGGATAGTTAAAGTCATTTACAAAGTCTAATGGTCCAGATGTAGTGTCCCCTCTTGACAATATGATCGCTTTGCCTGGAGCTCGGAGCTAACAAAGGGCAAAGGCAGACGAAACTATCAAATGGACAAGAAATCATACCCACTTATATGGGAGGACAACTTTGATTAGCACCAGGCAAAATAAACACCACCTCGGCTTCATATTGCATCTTCCATCTGTCTGTCCACCTAGTACTACTCTCAACCTTTACCATTTAGTTGTTCTTCTTCCTTAGGTTCTTGAATTGCTGAAAAAGAAATGAGCGTAAATATGCCCATTGTAGGGGAAGAAAAAAGGTCAACAGTTGAGCGTTAATGGATTCTCAAGAATGCAGTGTGAATCAAATTTCAAAAACAAACAAATGCTAGAGCTCCATCCGACCCTTCAAAAAACAATTAGATAGGCTTACTTTTTAGGAGAAAGTTGCAAACAGTCTGCAACAAGAGTGCCAAACCTTGTCCACCAGATTTTTGAACCTTGCATCATTGTGTCTTCATTTTCAGTGTCTTCTTGTGCTAGTAAAGATAGTAGCCATTCGAAAAAGGAAGGACAGCTCAACTCTTCAGCAAGAACCCACATCAGTTTTGTTCAGTGCTTGTCATTGAATTAGATTTGTAGTTTTTTGGGGTAGTTTGCATCTACTTGTGGCGTTCTAGCCCACTTGAGGTGTAGCATGTTTGGTGTAATCTGCAAGAAGTTTGATTCTTCAAAAAGAAATGAAAGGAGAGATACATTTCTTTTATTCTAAAAAAAGAGATACATTTTCTTGTCGATAAAAAAGTAAGATACATAAGAGACTACCAGTGACGATAACCTTCCATTCAGTTCCACTTCAAGTGTAGTGTAGGTCGACATAATTTGGAGAGTATGGTAACTTGGAATCTGAAGGCTATGGAGGATCTCTTTAATTTGATCAGCTCGCACGACTTCCCGCCAACTTATGCACTGCCATTTGAGACTTGACTCAAAGCTAGTGAAGCTAAAAAGCACGGCCGACCTCCAGGCCGATTCGGTGGGACTAGCCCTTGATGAGTGCATGCTTAGGTACGATCTTGAGGATCAACTCATGGTCATCTACACCGATGAGGAGGCATATTGGCGGCTGCGAGGAACCTAAAAATGGGTTCTCAAGGGTGACGCCAATACCGCCTACTTCCAGGCCATTGCCAACGGTCGTAGGAGACGTAATACCATTCCCTTGCTCTGGGATGGGGAGACCCTCTTGCAACGTACGGATGACATCCGAGCTCATGTAGATGGCTTCTATAAAGCCCTCTTTTCCGCCCCCCTAGGGGGGCCTGGCCCTTGCTCCAGACTTCTGGGTTGGCACCCACTGCATTTCAGCTGAAGAAAAATTAGCCCTCACGGCTCCGTTCACTAAGGAGGAAGTGTGGCTGGCGATTAAAGGGATGAACCCCTTGTCTGCCCCTGGTCCCGACGGTCTGCCTGTGAAGTTCTTACAAACCTTCTGGCCGACTATAAAAACAGAGGTCATGACCCTCTTTCGGGAGTTCTATGTGGGCTCCATTGACCTCCATCGCCTTATCTACGGGATCATCACATTGATCCCCAAGGTGCCCGGCGCCTCGGACACCCGTCAGTTCCGACCGATCACGGTGATCAATGTGATCTTTCGCATTCTGGCAAAGGAGTACGCCAATAGGATGGCCCCTTTGGCTGACTGCATCACCCACAAGGACCAATCCTCCTTCATCCAAGGTCGGTATATCCTGGATGGGGTTCTTGTCTTTCACGAAGTCCTGCACAACGGCCGGTCCAAAAACCTCAAAGCAGTCTTCCTGAAAATCGACTTCCACAAGGCTTACGACACAGTTAGCTGGTCCTCCCATCGGGAAGTGTTTCTTAGGAAATGCTTTGACGATCGTGGTGAAGGAAATATGCCCTAGAGGCAATAATATAAGTTGTTATTTTATATTTCCTTATATTATGATAAATGTTTATTATTCATGCTAGAATTATATTAACCGGAAACTTGATACATGTGTGAATACATAGACAAAACATCGTGTCCCTAGTATGCCTCTACTTGACTAGCTCGTTGATCAAAGATGGTTAAGTTTCCTAGCCATGGACATGTGTTGTCATTTGATGAACGGGACCACATCATTAGGAGAATGGATGGACAAGACACATCCGTTAGCTTAGCATAATGATCGATCAGTTTTATTGCTACCACTTTCTTCGTGTCAAATATATATTCCTCCGACTACGAGATTATGCAACTCCAGGATACCGGAGGAATGCCTTATGTGATATCAAATGCCACACCGTAACTGGGTGATTATAAAGATGCTCTACAGGTATCTCCGAAGGTGTTTGTTGGGTTGGCATAGATCGAGATTAGGATTTGTCACTCCGAGTACCAGAGAGGTATCTCTGGGCCCTCTCAGTAATGCACATCATATGAAGCCTTGCAAGCAATGTGACTAATGAGTTAGTTACGGGATGATGCACTACGAAACAAGTAAAGAGACTTGTCGGTAACGAGATTGAACTAGGTATGGAGATACCGACGATCGAATCTCGGGCAAGTAACATACTGATGACAAAGGGAATAACATATGTTGACATTGCGGTTCGACCGATAAAGATCTTCGTAGAATATGTGGGAACCAATATGAGCATCTAGGTTCCGCTATTGGTTATTGATCGGAGGGGTGTCTCGGTCATGTCTACATAGCTCTCGAACGCGTAGGGTCCGCACACTTAACGTTCGATGACAATATGTATTATATGAGTTATGTGTTCTGGTGACCGAAGGTTGTTTGGAGTCCTGCATGAGATCACGGACATGACAGGAGTCTCGAAATAGTCAAGAGGTAAAGATTGATATATTGTAAGGTAGTATTCGGACACCGGAAGGGTTCTGGAGTGTATCGGGTACATACCGGAGTACCGGAGGGGTTATCGGAACCCCCGGTGAAAGATATGGGCCATATGTGCCATAGGAGGGAGGCTAACCAGCCCACAAGGGGATGGTGCGCCCCCCACAAGGGAGGAGGCCGAATTGGAGTGGGGAAGGGGGCGGCGCCCCCCTTTCCTTCTCCTTCTCCCTCTCCGTCCCCCTTTCCCTCCCCGGTGAAAGGAAAGGGGGTCCGAATTGGACTTGGAGTCCTAGTAGAACTCCTTGATACGTCTCCAATGTATCTATAATTTTTTATTGTTCCATGTTGTTATATTATCATTCTTGCATGTTTTACAATCATTTTAGACATTTTATATCATTTTTTGGTACAAACCTATTGACATAGTGCCTAGTGCCAGTTGCTGTTTTCTGCATGTTTTTTACATCGCAGGAAATCAATATCAAATAGAGTCCAAACACAGCAAAACTCCTGAAGGATTTTTTTGGGCCAGAAGACATCCAATGGGCCAAGGAAGCACCTGGGAGTGCCTCGAGGGGAGCAGCACCCACCAGGTTGCGCCAGGAGGCCCAGGCATGCCCTGGTGGGTTGTGCCCACCTCGGGTGCCCCATGAACCGCCTCTTTGCTCTATAAATACCCCAATATTCCAGAAACCCTAGGGGAGTTGACAAAAATCAATTCCAGTCGCCGCAGAGTCCAGAACCACCAGATCCAATCTAGACACCATCACGGAGGGGTTCACCACTTCCATTGGTGCCTCTCCGATGATGCGTGAGTAGTTCTTTGTAGACCTACAGGTCCGTAGTTAGTAGCTAGATGGCTTCCTCTCTCTTTATTATCAATACAATGGTCTCTTGGAGATCCAATGATGTAAGCCTTTTTGCGGTGTGTTTGTTGGGATCCGATGAACTTTGAGTTTATGATCAGATCTATGTTTTTATCCATGAAAGTTATTTGAGTCTTCTTTCGTCTCTTATATGCATGACTGCTTATAGCCTCATATTTCTTCTCTGATATTTGGGTTTTGTTTGGCCAACTTGATCTATATATCTTGCAATGGGAAGAGGTGCTTTGTAGTGGGTTCGATCTTATGGTGCTTGATCCCAGTGACAGAAGGGGAACCGCCACGTATGTATCGTTGCTACTAAGGATAACAATATGGGGTCTATATCTTAGCAAATAGATAAATAGATCTTGTCTACATCATGTCATTGTTCTTATTGCATTACTCCGTTTTTCCATGAACTTAATACACTAGATGCATGCTGGATAGCGGTCGATGTGTGGAGTAATAGTAGTAGATGCAGGCAGGAGTCGGTCTACTAATCTTGGACGTGATGCCTATATAATGATCATTGCCTGGATATCATCATGATTATTTAAAGTTCTATCAATTTCCCAACAGTAACTGTTTTCCCACCGTTTGCTATTTTTCTCGAGAGAAGCCCCTAGTGAAACCTACGGCCCCCGGGTCTCTTTTCATCATATTTGCCTTTGCGATCTATTTTCCTTTGCATTTATTTTCAGATCTATTAAACCAAAAATACAAAAATACCTTGTTGCAATTTATTTGTTTCGCAATCTATTTATCCTATCTACCACTTTTACCTCATGTTATTTGCCTATCTTGAGGCGTTGTACCCGAAAGGGATTGACAACCCCTTTAACACGTCGGGTTGCGAGTATTTGTTATTTGTGTGCATGTGTTGTTTACGTGGCGTGAGGAGGTTCTCCTACTAGTTCGATAATCTTAGTCTCATCACTGAGGGAAATAGCTACCGTCGCTATACTGCATCATCCCTTCCTCTTTGGGGAAATACCGACATAGTTCTAGCAGACATCAACAGGAATTTATGGCGCCGTTGCCAGGGAGGATCTTCAACATCAACCAGGTTCCTAATCACAAATCTCATCTCCTCGCAATTTACATTATTTGCCATTTGTCTCTCGTTTTCCTCTCCCCTACTTCACAAAAATTTGTCATTTTATTCACCCTCTTTTTTGGTTTGCCGTTTTCTCGTCAGATCTGTTTTTGAGTGCAATCTTGTTGTGAAGTCATCATGACTCAAGAGAACACCAAGTTGTGTGATTTCTCAAATACCAACAACAATGATTTTATTAGCACTCCGATTGCTCCTCCCGCCACTAGTGCGGAGTCTTGTGATATTAATACTGCTTTGCTGAATCTTGGCATGAAAGACCAATTTGACGGTACTCCCAATGAGGATGACGCGTCCCATCTTAACACATTCATGGAATTATGCGATATGCAAAAGAAAAAATATGTGGACAATGATGTTGTGAATTTGAAATTATTTCCATTTTCTTTGCAAGATCGTGCAAAAATTTGGTTTTCTTTGCCTCACAATAGTATCGATTCTTGGAACAAGTGCAAGGATGATTTCATTACTAAGTATTTTCCGTGTGCAAAAATTATTTCCCTTAGAACCCAGATCATGAATTTCAAGCAACTTTAACATGAGCATGTTGCACAATCTTGGGAAAGGATGAAATTGATGCTAATGAATTGCCCAACTCATGGGTTAAATCTTTGGATGATCATACAATTTTTTTATGCAAGATTGAATTTTGTTTCTCGTAATCTTTTCGATCCGCCGCGGGGGGGGGGGGGGTGTACTTTTATGGAAATTACTTTGGGTGAAGGTACTAAATTTCTAGACAATATTATGGCAAATTACTCACAATGGCATACTGAAAGAGCTCCTACTAGTAAAAAAAGTCAATTCGGTAGAAGAAATAAATTCTTTGAGTGAAAAAGTTGATGCTCTTATGAAGTTGGTTGATAATAAAAGTGCTCCTATTTATTTTAATGATGTGCCTTTGTCTACTTTGATTGAGCAAAGTAGTGATGCCATGGATGTGAATTTTGTCTCGCAAAACAATTTCAATAATAATGCTTATAGAGGTAGTTTTAATGCTAGGCCTTTTCCTACTAATTCCTCTAATAACTATGGTAATTCCTATGGTAATCCAACCTATAATAATAATAGAAACACCTCTGATCTTGAGAGCAACATTAAAGAATTTATCAATACGCAGAAAGCTTTCAACACTTCGATAGAAGAAAGTTGAATAAAATTGATAATTTATCTAGAAGTGTTGATAGAATTTCTCATGATGTAGAAACTCTCAAGATGAAAAATTTTGTGCCTAAAGTTGAAGAATCAATTAAATCTCTTTATGTTTCTATGGATGAAAGTAGTAAAAGAACCGCTATGCATAGAACTAAAAGAGAATTTTTAGAAAGATCGTTTTCTAGTGATTACTATCATAAAAGTGTTGAAAATCTTAAAATGATTGGTGTTTCTTCTATTGATTCTTTGTTTAGTAAATTTAAGATTGATGAAAAAGGGACTGACGAAGAGCCAACTTTAGTTAGAAGGCATCCCTATGATTCGGAGGGTGCAAATCTTGTTGAGAAAATTGATAAAACTGGGTTTGAAGAGGTCAAGATTTTAACTAGTGATGTGCACACTATTTTGGATTACATAGAATTTAATTATGATAGTTCCTCTTTGGTTGATTGTATTTCTTTGTTGCAATCCATGATAAATTCACCCCATGGTCATGAACAAAATAAAGCTTTTACTGAACATATTGTTGATGCCATGATGAAAGCTTTTGAAGAAAAGTTAGAATTAGAAGTTTCAATTCCTAGAAAATTACATGATGAGTGGGAACCTACTATCAAAGTCAAGATTAAAAATTATGAGTGTTTTGCTTTGTGTGACTTGGGTGCTAGTGTTTCTACAATTCCGAAATCTTTATGTGATGTGCTTGGTCAAACCAATATTGAAGAATGCTCTTTAAATTTGCGCTTAGCGGATTCTACTATTAAAAAGTCTATGGGAAGAATTAATGATGTTCTTATTCTTGCTAATAGGAATTATGTGCCCATAGATTTTATTGTTCTTGACATTGCAATCCATCTTGTCCAATTATTCTTGGTAGACCATTTTTGTGTACTATTGGTGCCATGGTTAATATGAAAGAAGGCAATATTAAATTTCAATTTCCATTAAGGAAGGGAATGGAACACTTCCCTAGAACAAGGATTAGGCCACCATATGAATCAATCATGAAAGCATCTTATGTATCTAGAACCAAAGATGACAACACTTAGATCCTACGCGTTATGCCGAACTAGGGGCGTAAAACGATAGTGCTCATTGGGAGGCAACCCAATGAATAAAATTTATTTTTGCTTTTTGCTTTCTGTTCTTCTGTGTTAGCACAATTATGCTACTGTTATGATTGTGTTTTTGTGTTTTATTTAGTTTTTTTTTCAAGCAAAGCCTTTGGGAAAACTTAGGTGGAAGTTGATTTGATCTTGCTGAAAAACAGAAACTTTTGTGTTCACGAGATTATTTTTCATTTTTCACAGAAGAGATCTTTTGAGTTGATTATTTTTGCAAAAGATTAATAAACATATTCCTCACGTCTACCAATTTATTTCAGAATTTTTGGAGTTATAGAAGTATTCGAAATATTCAGATTTCTACAGACTGTTCTGTTTTTGACAGATTCTGTTTTCTTTGCGTTGTGTGCTTGTTTTGATGATTCTATGGTTTTCTTTGATGATTTTTTGCCATAGAAAAGTAGGAATACAGTAGATATAATGCAAAAACAAAATAAGAATAGGTTTTCTATAGTACTTATAGTAGTGGTTTGCTTTCTTATACTAAAGGATCTCACGAAGGTTTTGTTTGAGTTTTGTGTATTGAAGTTTTCAAGTTTTGGGTGGTCTTACGATGGATGAAGGAATAAGGATTAGCAAAAGCCTAAGCTTGGGGATGCCCGAGGCACGCCAAGATAATATTCAAAGAAGTAGCAAGCAACTAAGCTTGGGTATGCCCCCGAGTGACATCCCCGCTTTCTTCTAACAACCATCGGTATTTTACTTGAAGCTGTATTTTTATTCTTCACATAATATGAGTTTTGCTTGGAGCGTCTTGTATGATATGAGTCTTTTCTTGTTTTGCTTTGTGTTCTAAGTGTTGAATCCTTGCTGGACATACCTTTTTGAGAGAGCCAAAAATTATACTATGCTTGCTCCTATGCTTCACTTAAATTTTTAGAGCCATGGATTTGCTCTAGTGCTTCACTTATATCTTTTTTAGCACGGTGTGCTTTGTTATTTTTGAAGAAATGCTCTCATTCTTCACTTAGATTTACTTGGGAGTTAGTAAATTTTTAAGAAATTTTCTCTTGCTTCACGTAGATTATTTTGATAGAAAGAAAACAATTATGCTCATGATCTTCACTTATATTTGTTTGAGATTATCAAAAGCAACATATGAAAATAGTCAAAAGTGATAGATATCCAAGGAGGATATAATAAAAACTTTCATGAAGATCATTGGAAAAAATAAACCTGATTCTTACTAATGGTTTTGAGATATGACGGTAAGATATGTGAGTCATGTTGATAAGTAATTGTGCTTTAGTAAGAATATTGATGTTAAGGTTTGTGATTCCCTATGCAAGCACAAAAGTCAATAGTTAGGCAATGAAATTTATATCCTACTTATGGTGCATTAGTCGGTGTTACTTATGCTTAATGCTTGGGTACGAGATTTTTCGCTTTTTGGTTGTTTGCTTCTCAATCTTTTTGCTAGCCTTCATTTTGCACTAAGTATGATCACTACTTGTGCATCCAAAACCCTTTAAACCAGTTTTGCCTTATGAGTCCACTATACCTACCTATATGTGGTATTTCCACGCCGTTCTAAGAAAATTTGCATGTGCCATCTCCAATTTTCAAAATAATTTCCTCTTTTGTGTGCTCTACCGCTCGCGAGGCGGTGATGGGTGGCCAATATTTTCCATGCTAGATGTGTTATTCTCACGATTAGTGTTTATTCACTTGTAATTTCATGAGAGTATGGCAAAGGTATTAGGGATGCCCAGTCCAAAAATGAATAATGAATTTACTTTATGTTGTCAAATAATAAATTCCTTGGAAAGTGTTAGTATGGAGGGCACCCGTGGATACGGTTAGCCATGAAAAGTGAAAGTAATGGTGGAAAAAGGAATAAATTTTATTTTCTGTTTGGGAACCGCCTATGATGTATCTAGCATGGTAAGTGTTGAGATCTCTAAGTCATTTTCGTTGGTGGGAAAATTATGCCTCTCAAAAATATTTTTCTCTCGCAATTTAAGCTTTGAGCTCTGACACCTCTACAAATCCCTACTTCCCTACGCGAAGGGCCTTTCCTTTACTCATGCAATTTTTATTTTGAATTTGAGTCTCCATATTCTCTTATAAAGAACCAACAAAGGGGCACTATGATCGTATTTGAGCATTGGGTGTAGCTAATATTTGAGTGTGTTTCATGAATGGATCAATGATTGAGCATAATGGGCTAGGGATAACTTACTTTAGTGTTGATATTTTGAAAGACATGGTTGCTTGTTGGTATGCTTGAGTATTAAAGTCTTCATGTCAAAACTAGACTATTGCTTTGAATCATATAAAAGTCCATATGTCCATGCTATAAAGAAAACAAATGTGATGAACATGTGAGGCAGCATTCCACATCAAAAATTCTGTTTTACCTACTTGAGGATGAGCATGAATTAAGCTTGGGGATGCTGATACGTCTCCAACATATCTATAATTTTTGATTGTTCCATGTTGTTATATTATCATTCTTGGATGTTTTACAATCATTTTATAGTCATTTATATCATTTTTTGGTACTAACCTATTGACATGGTGCTCAGTGTCAATTGCTGTTTTATGCATGTTTTTTACATCGCAGGAAATCAATATCAAATGGAGTCCAAACATAGTGAAACTCCTGGAGGATTTTTTGGGCCAGAAGACATCTAGTGGGCCTAGGAAGCACCTGGGGGTGCCTCGAGGGGAGCAGCACCCACCAGGGCGCGCTAGGAGGCCTAGGCGCGCCCTGGTGGGTTGTGCCCACCTCGGGTGCCCCCTGAACCACCTCTTTGCTATATAAATACCCCAATATTCTAGAAACCCTAGGGGAGTCGATGAAAATCAATTCTAGCCACCGCAGAGTCCAGAACCACCAGATCCAATCTAGACACCATCACGGAGGGGTTCCCCACTTTCATTGGCACCTCTCCGATGATGCGTGAGTAGTTCTTTATAGACCTACAGGTCCGTAGCTAGATGGCTTCCTCTCTCTCTCTCTCTTGATTATCAATACAATGGTCTCTTGGAGATCCATATGATGGAAGCCTTTTTGCGATGTGTTTGTTGGGATCCGATGAACTTTGAGTTTATGATCAGATCTATCTTTTTATCCATGAAAGTTATTTGAGTCTTCTTTGATCTCTTATATGCATGATTTCTTATAGCCTCGTATTTATTCTCCGATATTTGGGTTTTGTTTGGGCAGCTTGATCTATTTATCTTGCAATGGGAAGAGATGCTCTGTAGTGGGTTCGATCTTACGGTTCTTGATCCCGGTGATAGAAGGGGAACCGATACGTATGTATCGTTGCTACTAAGGATAACAATATGGGGTCTATATCTAAGAAAATAGATAAACAGATCTTGTCTACATCATGTCATCGTTCTTATTGCATTACTCCGTCTTTCCATGAACTTAATACACTAGATGCATGCTGGATAGCGGTCGATGTGTGGAGTAATAGTAGTAGATGCAGGCAGGAGTCGGGCTACTAATCTTGGACGTGATGCCTATATAATGATCATTTCCTGGATATCGTCATGATTATTTGAAGTTCTATCAATTGCCCAACAGTAATTGTTTTCCCACCGTTTCCTATTTTTCTCGAGACAAGCCACTAGTGAAACCTACGACCCCCGGGTCTCTTTTCATCATATTTGCCTTTGCGATTTTCCTTTGCATTTATTTTCAGATCTATTAAACCAAAAATACAAAAATACCTTGCTGCAATTTATTTGTTCCGTGATCTATTTATCCTATCTACAACTTTTACCTCACGTTATTTGCCTATCTTGAGGCGCCATACCCGAAAGGGATTGACAACTCCTTTAACACGTTAGGTTGCGAGTATTTGTTATTTGTGTGCGGGTGTTGTTTACGTGGTGTGAGGAGGTTCTCCTACTGGTTTAATAACCTTGGTGAGGGAAATACCTACCGTCGCTATACTACTTCATCCCTTCCTCTTTGGGGAAATACCGACGTAGTTCTAGCAGACATCACTCCTCCCCACTTGGGGGCGTGCCTTGGCCAGTCTCCTCCCCTTTCCCTCCTTTATATACAGGGGCAGGGGACACCTCTAAGCATATCAATTATTCTTAGACGTGTGCGGTGCGTCCCTCCATAGTTTACACCTTGAGTCATATTGTCGTAGTGCTTAGGCGAAGCCCGACGCGGATCACTTCACCATCACCGTCACCACGCTGTCGTGCTGACGGAACTTATCTACTCCTTAGACCCTTTGCTGGATCAAGAGCTCGAGGGACGTCATCATGTTGAATGTGTGTAGAACTCTGAGGTGTTGTATGTTTAGTACTCGATCGGTCGATTTGAGAAGACGTTCAACTACATTAACCGTGTTAAGTTAACACTTCCGCTTTCGATCTACGAGGGTACATGGACACACTCTCCCCATCTCGTTTCTATGCATCTCTGACACGTCCATTTTGAATAATGCTTTTATATCGATATTTATTGCATTATGGGATGTTATTTCACGTTATGTCACAATACTTATGCCTATTCTCTCTTATTTTGCAAGGTTTACATGAAGAGGGAGAATGCCGGCAGCTGGGATTCTGGGCTGGAAAAGGAGCAAATATTAGAGACCTATTCTGCACAACTCCAAAAGTCCTGAAACTCCACGAAAGTTATTTTTGGAATTAATAAAAAATAATGGGCGAAGAAAGTACCAGAGGGGACCCACACCCTGGCCACGAGGGTGGGGGGCGTGCCCTACCCCCTGGGCGGTCCTCGTGGCCCTCCTGGCAGCTCTTCGGTGACCATCTTCTGTTATATGAAGTCTTTTACCCTGAAAAAAATCATAAGCAAGCTTTCGGGACGAAACACCGCCGCCACAAGGCAAAACCTTGGCGGAACCAATCTAGGGCTCCGGCGGAGCTGTTATGTCGGGGAAACTTCCCTCCGGGAGGGGGAAATCATCACAATTGTCATCACCATCGATCCTCTCATCGGGAGGGGGTCAATCTCCATCAACATCTTCACCAGTACCATCTCTCTAAAACCCTAGTTCATCTCTTGTATCCAATCTTTGTCTCAAAACCTCAGATTGGTACCTGTGGGTTGCTAGTAGTGTTGATTACACCTTGTACTTGATGCTAGTTGGTTTATTCGATGGAAGATCATATGTTCAGATCCTTAATGCATATTAATACCCCTCTGATTATGAACATGAATATGATTTGTGAGTAGTTACGTTTGTTCCCGAGGACATGGGAGAAGTCTTGCTATAAGTAGACATGTGAATTTGGTATTCGTTCGATATTTTGATGAGATGTATGTTGTCTCTCCTCTAGTGGTGTTATGTGAACATCGACTACATGACACTTCACCATTATTTGGGCCTAGAGGAAGGCATTGGGAAGTAATAAGTAGATTATGGGTTGCTAGAGTGACAGAAGCTTAAACCCTAGTTTATGCGTTGCTTCGGAAGGGGCTGATTTGGGTTCATATGTTTCATGTTATGGTTAGTTTTACCTTAATACTTCTTTTGTAGTTGCGGAAGCTTGCAATAGGGGTTAATCATAAGTGGGATACTTGTCCAAGAAAGGGCAGTACCCAAGCACCGGTCCACCCACATATCAAATTATCAAAGTAACGAACGCGAATCATATGAGTGTGATGAAAACTAGCTTGACGATAATTCCCATGTGTCCTCGAGAGCTCTTTTCTCTATATAAGAACTTGTACAGGCTTGTCCTTTGCTACAAAAAGGATTGGTCCATCTTGCTGCACTTATTTACTTTTGTTACTTGTTACCCGTTACGAATTAATTTATCACAAAACTATCTGTTACCTACAATTTCAGTGCTTGCAGAGAATACCTTACTGAAAACCGCTTGTCATTTCCTTCTGCTCCTCGTTGGGTTCGACACTCTTACTTATCGAAAGGACTACAATAGATCCCCTACAATTGTGGGTCATCAATCTCCTAGATAGATCTTGCGTGAGCAAAGGGATTTTTTTTTGAAATTGTATGCTACGTTCACAACCAGTGGCATCCGAGCCAGGTCTATGCATAGATGATATGCACGAGTAGAACACAAAGATTTGTGGGAGGTGATCATCATACTGCTTACCACCAACGTCTTCTTTTGATTCGGCGGTATTTTTGGATGAAGCGGCCCAGACCAACCTTACATGACCACGTTCATGAGACTGGTTCCACCGACAGACATGCAACTAGTTTTGCATAAATGTGGCTGGCGGGTGTCTGTTTCTCCAACTTTAGTTGAATCAAATTTGACTGTGGCCGGTCCTTGTTGAAGTTTGAAACAACAAACTTGATAAATCACCGCTGTGGTTTTGATGCGTAGGTAAGAACGGTTCTTACTAGAAGCCCGTAGCAGCCACGTAAAACTTGCATCAACAAAGTAGAGGATGTCTAACTTGTTTTTGTAGGGCATGTTGTGATGTGGTATGGTCAAGACATGATGTGATATACGTTGTTGTATGAGATGATCATGTTTTGTAAAAGTTAACGGCAACTGGCAGGAGCCTTATGGTTGTCGCTTTATTGTATGAAATGCAAACACCATGTAATTGCTTTACTAATTCACTATGCGTTAGCGATAGTTGTAGAAGCAATAGTTGACGAGACGACCACGACGCTACGATGGATCAAGGTGTCAAGCCGGTGATGATGGAGATCATAACGGTGCTTTGGAGATGGAGATCAAAAGCACAAGATGATGATGGCCATATCATGTCACATATTTTGATTGCATGTGATGTTTATCTTTTATATGCATCTTATTTTGCTTAGTATGACGGTAGCATTATAAGATGATCCCTTAACTAAATTTCAAAGTGTTCTCCCTGAGTATGCACCGTTGTGAAAGTTCTTCGTGCTGAGACACCACGTGATGATCGGGTGTGCTAGGCTCTACGTTCACATACAATGGGTGCAAGACAGTTTTGCACATGTGGAATACTTAGATTAAACATGACAAGCCTAGCATGTACAGACATGGCCTCGGAACACTGGAGACCGAAAGGTCGAATGTGAATCATATAGTAGACATGATCAATATAGATATGTTCACCATTGAAGACTACTCCATCTCACGTGATGATCGGACATGGTTTAGTTGATTTGGATCACGTGATCATTTAGATAACTCGAGGGATGTCTATCTAAGTGGGAGTTCTTAAGTAATTTGATTAATTGAACTCTAATTTATCATAACTTAGTCCTGATAGTATTTGCAAATTATGTTGTAGATAAATAACTCGCGTTGTAGCTCCCCCTATGTTTTTTATATGTTCCTAGAGAAAACTAAGTTGAAAGATTATAGTAGCAATGACGCGGACTAGGCCCCTGATCTGAGGATTATCCTCATTGCTGCACATAAGAATTATGTCCTTAATGCACTGCTAGGTGACAGACCTATTGCAGGAGCAGATACAGACGTTATGAACATTTGGCAAGCTCGATATGATGACTACTTGATAGTTTAGTGCACCATGCTTTACGGCTTAGAACCGGGACTTCAAAAACGTTTTGAATGCCATGGAGCATATGAGATGTTCCAAGAGCTGAAATTGGTATTTCAGACTCATGCCCGTGTCGGGACGTATGAGACTCTGACAAATACTTCGCCTATAAGATGGAGGAGAATAGCTCAGCTAGTGAGCATGTGCTCAGAATGTCTGTGTACTACAATCACTTGAATCAAGTGGGAGTTAATCTTACAAATAAGTTAGTGATTGACAGAGTTCTCTAGTCACCATCATCAAGTTACTATAAGTTCGTGATGAACTATAATATGCAAGGGATGACGAAAGAGATTCCGAGCTCTTCGTGATGCTGAAATCGATGAAGGTAGAAATCAAGAAAAAGCATCAAGTGTTGATGATTAAACAAGACCACTAGTTTCAAGAAAAAAGGCAAAGGGAAAGAAAGGGAACTTCAAGAAGATTGGCAAGCATGTTGTCACTCCCGTGAAGAAGCCCAAAGCTGAACCTAAGCCTGAAACTGAGTGCTACTACTGCAAAGGAAATGGTCACTGGAAGTGGAACTACCCCAAATATTTGGCGGATAAGAAGGATGGCAAAGTGAACAAAGGTATATTTGATATACATGTTATTGATGTGTACCTTACTAGTGCTCGTAGTAGCGCCTAGGTATTTGATACATGTTCGGTTGCTAAGATTAGTAACCCGAAACAGGAGTTGCAGAATAAATAGAGACTAGTTGAGGGTGAAGTGACGACGTGTGTTGGAAGTGGTTCCAAGATTGATATGATCATCATCGCACACTCCTTATACTTTCAGGATTAGTGTTGAACCTAAATAAATGTTATTTGGTGTTTGCACTGAGCATGAATACGATTAGATCATGTTTATTGCAATACGGTTATTCATTTAAGACAGAGAATTATTGTTATTATGTTTACATGAATAAAACCTTCTATGGTCATACACCCAATGTTAATGGTTTATTGAATCTCGATCATAGTGATACACAAATTCATAATATTGATGCGAGAAGATGCAAAGTTGATAATGATAGTGCAACTTATTTGTGGCACTGCCGTTTGGGTCATATCGGTATAATGCGCATGAAGAAACTCCATGCAGATGGATTTTTGTAATCACTTGATTATGAATCATTTTATACTTGCGAACCATGCCTTATGGGCAAGATGACTAAAACTCCGTTCTCTAGAACAGTGGAACGAGCTAGTGACTTTTGGAAATAATACATACTGATGTATGCGGTCCAATGAGTGTTGATGCTCATGGCGGGTATCGTTATTTTCTGACCTTCACAGATGATTTAAGCAGATATGGGTATATCTACTTAATGAAACACAAGTCTGAAACATTTGAAAATTTCTAAGATTTTCAAAGTGAAGTGGAGAATCATCGTAACAAGAAAATAAAGTTTCTATGATCTGATCGTGGAGGAGAATATTTGAGTTACGAGTTTGGCCTTCATTTAAAACAATGTGGGATAGTTTCACAGCTCACGCCACCTGGAACACCAAAGCGTAATAGTGTGTCTGAACGCCGTAACCACACTTTATTGGATATTGTGCAATCTATGATGTCTCTTACCGATTTACCACTATCATTTTGGGGTTATGCATTAAAGACAGCTGCATTCACTTTAAACAAGGCACCGTTGATGTCTACTACACAACCTTCTTCTTGTAGACGTCGTTGGGCCTGCAAGTGCACAGGTTTGTAGGACAGTAGCAAATTTCCCTCAAGTGGATGACCTAAGGTTTTGCAATCTGTGGGAGGCGTAGGATGAAGATGGTCTCTCTCAAACAACCCTGCAACCAAATAACAAAGAGTCTCTTGTGTCCCCAACACACCCAATACAATGGTAAATTGTATAGGTGCACTATTTCGGCAAAGAGAAGGTGATACAAGCGCAATATGGATAGTAGATAAAGGTATTTGTAATCTGAAATTATAAAAACAGCAAGGTAACTAATGATAAAAGTGAGCGTAAACGGTATTGCAATGGTAGGAAACAAGGCCTAAGGTTCATACTTTCACTAGTTCAAGTTCTCTCAACAATAATAACATAGATAGATCATATAACAATCCCTCAACATGCAACAAAGAGTCACTCCAAAGACACTAATAGCGGAGAACAAACAAAGAGATTATTGTAGGGTACGAAACTACCTCAAAGTTATCCTTTCTGTTCTATCTATTCAAGAGTTCGTAGTAAAATAACATGAAGCTATTCTTTCCGCTCAATCTATCATAGAGTTCATACTAGAATAACACCTTAAGACACAAATCAACCAAAACCCTAATGTCACCTAGATACTCCATTGTCACCTCAAGTATCCGTGGTCATGATTATACGATATGCATCACATAATCTCAGATTCATCTATTCGACCAACACAAAGTACTTCAAAGAGTGCCCCAAAGTTTCTACCGGAGAGTCAAGATAAAAACGTGTGCCAACCCCTATGCATAGGTTCATGGGCGGAACCCGCAAGTTGGTCACCAAAACATACATCAAGTGGCACATGATATCCCATTGTCACCACAGATAAGCATGGCAAGACATACATCAAGTGTTCTCAAATCATTAAAGACTCAATCCGATAAGATAACTTCAAAGGGAAAACTCAATCCATTACAAGAGAGTAGAGGGGGAGAAATATCATAAGATCCAACTATAATAGCAAAGCTCGCGATACATCAAGATCGTGCCATAGAGGAACACGAGAGAGAGAACACGAGAGAAAGAGATCAAACACATAGCTACTGGTACATACCCTCATCCTCGAGGGTGAACTACTCCCTCCTCATCATGGATAGCACCGGGATGACGAAGATAGCCACCGGTGAGGGATCCCCCCTCCGGCAGGGTGCCGGAACGGGCTCCCGAGAGGTTTTTGGTGGCTACAGAGGCTTGCAGCGGCGGAACTCCCGATCTATCTTCTCCGTTGATGTTTTTAGGGTACGTAGGGCTATATAGGCGAAAGAAGTCGGTCGGGGGGTGCTCGAGGGGCCCACGAGACAGGGGGGCGCGTCCAAGGGGGGTGGGCGTGCCCTCCTATCTCCTGGCCTCCTCGAGGATCTCTGACGTGAACTCCAAGTCTCCCGGATCATATTCTTCCCAAAAATCACGATGCCGAAGGTTTCATTCCGTTTGGACTCCGTTTGATATTCCTTTTCTTCGCAATACTGAAATAGGCAATAAAACAACAATATGGGCTGGGCCTCAGGTTAATAGGCTAGTCCCAAAAGTAATATAAAAGTGTATAATAAAGCCTGTAATCATTCAAAGCAGATAATAAAATAGCATGAATGCTTCATAAATTATAGATACGTTGGAGACGTATCAACCGTCAAAATCCGTAGAGATGACACCGTATGAATTGTGGTTTGGCAACAAACCTAAGCTGTCGTTTCTTCAAGTTTGGGGATTCGATGCTTATGTCAAAAGACTTCAGCCTAATAAGCTCGAACCCAAATCGGAGAAGTGCGTCTTCATAGGATACCCTAAGGAAACAATTGGATACACCTTTTACCACAGATCCGAAGGCAAGATCTTTGTTTCCAAGAATGGAACCTTTCTAGAGAAGGAGTTTGTTCGACGAGTTTTTTGCACTATTGCATAAAATAATAAAAATTCTAATGAGTTTTGATACAGGCTATATAAACAAAGATGAGTCATAATACAATGGCAAAATACTTTTGCATGGCACATGCAGGCATGTACTTGTCATGCTTGCATAGGGATATGCATGAAATCTTGGTGCAACTAATATGTGTGCATGCACACTTTTCTGGCCACACGTACGTAGGCGGCTTAGCTAGCTTAGATACGTATGTACTTACGTATTCTTGTACTTATATACCGGCAAGTTCGCATCCATATGTCGCCCAATACCCGCTCCTATGTATAGACCGTACATATACATATTGGAGTATCTGCGGCCGGCCCGCGAGCGCGCACGTATATGCCACTATCCAAACATGCCTAAATGTATTGATTCAAATGGACTTTGATCAGGATGCGTACATGAAAAAAAAGGCAGCATGTTCTTGTGCGGCACGTTTGGAAAGAAACCGGCCGAACAGTATATACCCATAAATCTGTGTGTACAAGATGATCTTTCCTTTTATTTGTGCATGCGTGCAGGGCAATAAGAAAAGTATTGAAAAGGAAGATTGAAAGATGGAAAGCTTCAATGCGATTAGCAACTAGCAGCCCAAATATTGGAAAGTTTGCACCGACGTGTGGTGGCCAAGGGTTCTGCCTCCTGCCTATATAAATACAAGAGAACCCACGCAACCGGGGCAAGGAGGGGAGGCCTCACGTACGCAGCAGAGGAGAGAGACAGAGAAGACGGAGACGCGCCGAGCCGGCTGCGTCGAGCAAGGAGCACCGCAGCCAACCTCATGCACGTAGCGAGCGGAGACGAGGCACGCACCAGGACAAACATAGCGCATGAGGCGACGGCGTGCCCGTGGCCGCGCGTTTGGTAACACACGAAGCCCAGGGGGAAGAAGCCGGCTACGGCAATGCCGAGGAGATGAGACTAATTTTATTTTGTTACTATGTATTTCAGTGCTATGTGAGAAGAACAACTGACTGGAGGAAAGGAGGGGAGGCCTCACGTACGCAGTAGAGGAGAGAGAAAGAGAAGACGGAGACGCACCGAGCCGGCTGTGTCGAGCAAGGGGCACCGCAGCCAAACTCACGCACGTAGCCAGCGGAGACAAGGCGCGCACCAGGAGAAACACAGCGCAGGAGGCGACGGCGCGCCCGTGGCCGCGCGTTTGATAACACACGAAGCCCAGGGGGAAGAAGCCGGCTACGGCGACGCCGAGGAGATGAGACTAAATTTATTTTCTTACTATGTTTTCAGTGCTACGTGAGAAGAACAATACACCAAGGAGGCAGAAGACGCGCCGTGGCGGCATCGTCGAGAACAACAGGAAGGCCGCGCCCACGGCGGCGACATGCTCGCCGGGCAACGGCGGCAGTGGATGCGACGTACATCTATATCTCTTTTATGTATGCAGGGAGCAACCACACGTATCACGGACGGATGACCTCACACAAGAACACAGCTTGCGAGGGAGATAGAAGGCATGTAGCGCACTAAGAAGAGGCAGCTGGCGAGGCAACAACACCTCCCATAGGCTCCTGCACGCCCAGAGAAGACGAGGAGACGTGCCCCTGGCGGCAGCGTTGAGGAGATCGGAGAGCGCGCCCATGCAGTGGCGCGTGCGCCAAGGGAACACGTCGACGACACCCTCACACGGAAGAAGAGCAGCGGCGAGCAGATGAACGCGCCCACAGGAGGATTTCCGGCGGTAAAATAATCTTGTTCTATGTGTGTAAGTCTCACGCACCCGGTGTGGCGCACAAAGCTGCGGCCGATGTGGCGCTCTCACACATGGACGCACACTCACCCATGGAGGCACATAGCAAGGAGGAGGCGTCGATCCTGCTGGGAGGCCGATCGCCATCTACTTCATCAAGCCGGCGCCATAGAGAACGAAGGCGTGGAGCTCGCCCAGATGACGCCCTCGACTTTGTCATCAAGCCGGCGCCATGGAGGATGGTGGCGTGGAGCTCGCCAAGACGACGCCCAATGTCAACATCATTAACCAGGTGCCGCAAGGATCGTGACGTGGAGCGTGAGGATGCCGCCGATGTGTTGCGGTGGATCGCGGCGCGGAGTTCACCAAGATGACGCCAGTGTCAACTTCATTAAGCCGGCGCCATGAAGGATGAAGGCGTGGAGGCTCGGGAGGATGCCACCGCCGTACCGCAGTGGATGGCGCCACGGAGTTCGCCAAGATGACGCCAATGTCGACATTATCAACCTGGTGCCGCAAGGATCATGACGGGGAGCTCACAAGAAGGACGCCAGCAATCCACTTTGTCATGTTGGAGCTAGAGGAAGGAGGCGTGGCGCCCATTGAGGATGCCGCCGACATCTACTTTGTCAAGCTGGAGCCCGAAGATGCGGAGCTCACAGGGATGGTGCCGCGTGCTGTGGAGGATGGCGAGACGGAGCTCGCTAGGATGACGCCTGTCCTCTTCTTTATCAAGTCGGCACCATGGAGGACAAAGGCGTGGGGGCTCGCAAGGATGCCGCTGCCGTGCCGCGGTGGATGGTGGCGCGGAGATCGCCAAGACGACGCCCATCACCGACATCAACCTAGTACCACGGAGGATCATGGCGTGGAGCTCACAAGGAGGACACCACCAACGTCACCACTAATGTCTACCTCTCCAAGATGGAGCCTGCAATCTGGAGCCATGAAGATGACACACGCCCTCGGTGCTGCCCGCAACACGGAGCCTGCAATGAGAAGAAGATGGCGCTACACAACGACATGATTTCACCAACCCTTACCACTACATGGTGCTATTTGCGACACGAAGCCCATGAAGACGAGGCGTGATGGCGAGGAGGCAACGCGACTTCACCAACGCTAACTCCCGATGACCCCGTGAGGTGGTGCCTTTGTCTTGGCGGACCGCCGTAAACTCGGCGTCCAGTTGAGACGAGGTGCCAACCACACCAGTATTGCTGATAAGAGCGAGCGTTGGTTTTACACCGACGCCTGTCTCCGTAAGAATACTCCCGCGAGGCGAACCCCTTGTGTACCCCGACGAAGCTGTTGCATCGTCAAGAAGTCCGAGCAGAGTAGGACCCATGCAACGTCAACATCGACTACATCAACACTATCAAGACCGACAAGGCGCGACGGCAAGGGCGGACATGGCTAGCACAAAGCCATGTTTTAAGCGGCACATGTACCGACGAGGACACAGGCTTTGCCACCGCCCACACCATACACACACCATCATCATCATCATCATGCATGGAGAACACGAAGCAAAGACAACAAAGACGACCACACGGCTTAATCGGAGGTATCTCGCGGAGCAACCCGCGGTAGTAATTAACCGGGAGCTTTTCGAGGCCCCAGGAACCAGGAGACCGCACATCGCCATAGTCAGGCAGACCGCGCTAGTAGGCCACAGAGCGCAACCCTTTTTTATGGGATCTTGTAATTTTTTTCATCCAAAGAGATAAATGAAATACTCGTTTCCCATATCACTTTTCTTTGTGTACTATGGTACACTGGCACACCCGCATTTTCTTTTCCCCGGCGCATGAGAGAAATCAAACTCCTCCTCTTCTATTCTAACGGAGCGCATATAAGATTTTTCTCATGTCAAACAAATTGGCACGCCCGGTGGGACATGGTTCTCCTCCAATCCTTGCTTCGTGGTGGTCATCGAAATCGTCTTCACCCATCTCCCAGTCTATATAGCATGGTGCATGATAAAGAATCGGGGGGGGGGGGGGGGGGGCTCCGCTGATCAAGGTCTCTTTCAAGATGGTGGACTTTCCGGTGGTAGCAACTCGAAGCTGGTGGTGATTCAACTTAGATCAATACCGTCCATGACTGTCTTTGAGCTTGGGACCAAAGTCTACATGCACCAAGTCTCGGAATCTGCGTAGTTTCAAACCATGCAGTCCAAGAAGGTGCAAAGGCGGGCAACACCCAAGGCAAAGAAGGAGCATCGTGAGCTTATGCTCAAGCCTCGCCCTATTGAAGGATTCAACATGGGAGGACATCCATGGAGATCTAGAGGGAGCTCAATGCCTCCACTATAAGACCACCAATAGGCGAGCAAGTGCGTCTTCCCATCACGCATCTACCTCGACTTCACACTCGGAGCCGCCAACACACCGTGGCGCACCAAGGTCAAGCTGCATGAAGGCCTGGAGGCCATCTCCCACAACATGCGTAGGCTCATGGTGAATACTTGATTTTCCAAAAGCCCACATCCTCTACGCAACTATAGGTGCGCAAGTCCCTATAGTCCCCATCAACATCGCTGAGGTGCATGGGAGCCATGCCTCCACAACCTGGCGTTCGATGGACGATCATTCCGCAACGACAATAGGTTCTCTATCCTCTCCTGCGAGTCAATAACACCAGGTGGCGAGGATTCAAGGCACAGATCTTCACCAACTCCAGGAATATGTGAACCATATCCTTAGGCGGCACCATTGTCAAGAAGCGCCAAATACTTCATCAATGCAGGTTGCAGGTATGATGAGGCGCCAATCCCCAAGTCATTGTCCTCAACGTGAGCGCCTCGATGACAGTCTTCACCAACCCACCACTTGGAGCGGGGGCATACTAACATGCCCCCATGTTGGAACCGATGGTGAAGACATCAAGATGATGAGAGAAACCCTCGACCCACTCAACGATGCCAGCCATGGGACCTCCACAACAAACACTTCTACCACTACACGCATCCCGCCTAGGCGGGGGGCTCGGCCACAACTCAAGGTGATGGTGGACAGGGCTGCATCGCCCACTCGGCACCATGCGCCACCCCGTTCTCTCCAGGTGAAGCGTCATTAATGCAGCCACAAACTGGAGCTCTACCGACGTGATACGGGACTGGTCCAAGGTGGGGGTTATTCACCCATCGCCGATATGGAGCTATCCTGAGGTGGTGCTTTGTACACACCACCATCATCGCGGAGCTTGCCCAAGGTGTGGAGATCCATCTACATCACTGTCACCGACATGGAGTTCCCCAAGGCAGGGCGCTATCTACAACACCATCGACATGGAGTGCCCCAAAGGCAGGGCGCCATATACCTCTGTTGGCATGGAGCTTGGCTAGCGGAGCTCTTTCTTCTCCACCGTTGACACAGATATCTCAAAAGATGGGGCGGCTTCTGGACCGTCATCCCACAGCTTTCCCAAGGCGGGGATATCATCTACGTTGCTGCCTTCCACTCGGAGCTTGGTTCGGGCGGGGCTTCGTCTAAACCGCATCCAACAAGGATCTTAGCCTAGGATCTTAGCCTTGGGTGGTGGTCGGTCTACGCCGTCACAGACATGTTAACGCCCAGGAGGAGCGTCATCTACATCGTCACCAACACTAAGCTCGCCTAAGGGCGAGCACCGTCTACACCATCTTGGAGCTCCCCAAAGGTGGGCACGACTTCTGCACCTGTACCAATAGGGGGCTCGACAAAGGCGTGGTGATATCCACACCGCCGCCAATTTGGAGCTCACCAGACGTGGAGCATCATCCAGACCACCTCCAACATGAAGCATCGCCTGAACCCGGGTGCCATTTACATAGCCTCGGAGCACGCCTATGGCGGGCATGCCGCTTGCTCCTTGCCAACATGGAGCGCACCAAAAGTTGGGCGCCATCTACACCACCCATGACCATGTTGGAGGCGTCATCATCAACCTTCGGCATAACAAGTAACGCTACTACGTCAATGTGTCATCACCATCTTCATCGACGTCACACTCGGCGGGGACACCGACTTCATCGACACGATGCCATCCGACTACATTGACACAGCCTCGCAATCTTCATCAACTCTTCATCAGGCGAGGGTGTCATCTACATTGATGCTGACGGATGTCCACATGACATCGTCATCTTCTTTGACTTACTACCTGGCGGGGACACAGACTCCACCGACACACCGCCTTTCTTCTACACCGAGCGAAGATCATCCCCGTAACTGCGACGCCCCAAGGTCTACATTGACGAGCTATTATTATCATCATCTTTTAGCACCGCTGTCATGCGGCGACACGCAAGTCTTCTCCAACTTCTACATCAACACGCTTCCCCGACATCGTCCAAGCTCCGACAAGGCGAAGCTGTACTCCATTGACTTGTCTTTACCGATGAAGCAATCCATATCTTGCCAGGCAGCGACAAAGTGAAGGCAAGTCATCCAGTCCGACACCGACAAGGCGGACACCACCAGGCTGGGCACCGACGAGGCGAAGGTCGCCCACTTCATCATCGGACAATTGACAAGACGAAGGTACATGGCTAAGCATGGCTGGAGCGATGGGCGTACCGCTCTCCCCTTCACTTCATCACCACATCCCCACCATCTACACCAAGCCAATGACGCAATCGGAGCCTTCAACAAGACACTCGGCAAGATACTCAAGAAGATAGTGACAAGGAACAGGAGAGACAGACATGACCATCTCCTGGAGTCCTTGTGGGCGTACCTCACTACGGTCCGTACCCCAACACGGGCGACTCCATTTTCTCTTGTTTACGAGAGTGAGGCGGTCCTACTACGGGAGGTCCAGCTACCCTCTTTGAGGGTGGCTGTCCAAGATGAGATCACCCAAGACGAACAGGTACAACTACGGTTTCAGGAGCTTGACGCCCTTGAAGAGGGGTGACTTCATGCCCTACAGAACCTAGAGCTTTACCGCCAGAATATGGTGAGAGCTTACGACAAGCTTGTCAAGCAACGTGGCTTCCAAAAAGGCGAGTTGGTCCACGTGCTTAGGCGGTCCATCATCGTGACGCACAAGATGAAGGGAAAGTTTGAGCCAAAGTGGGAAGGACCATACATCATCGAGCAAGTCTACACGGGGGAGCATACCAACCCGTTGATTCCCAGGGAGTCCGACCTATGCCCCCAATCAACGGAAGGTTCCTTAAAAAAATTCTTAAAATTTTGCCTCTTTTGTTGCCTTTTTTTTGGGGGAAACTTTTTATGTGGTCTATCAGATCCATGGTGCATTCTCGTTTGCATTTCGTGGATATATCTAGTTTTCCCCAATTTTTATGGACTAAGTCCAACAAAAAAGGCTTTCCCCTATCACACGATGTTGTTGATTGAAGTTTCGGCTACCCTAGGACTTGTTGGCGGCTGGCACAACGTGTCAAGTTGCAGGTTGAGCGGCCCTTACACCCACAAGGCACGGCATGTACCAGGTGTATGCTTCCGGAGGCAGCGGAGATGATTACTTGGGCACTTCTGAGCATTGAGACCCCGCGCTCTTCATGTTTCCCAGAATGCCTCGTGTTCACAGAGGCTCGCACTCCAGGGAAGACTATAGGAAAACATCATGGAGGGCTGCCTAACCCAACACAAGTTGGTTTGGTGCATAGTCACATGGCAACCCTGGGGTGCGCCACCAGAAACTCCAGATAAAGTGCTAGAGGGTTTTTCCTAGTCCACAGAGGTGAACAGTTGCCTTCCAAGTTCCCAAAGTGGGTCCCCAAGAAATCCTGGAAGAAGAGTCCTCAAGAACTTCCAGCCAAATGTCAAAACGAGTCCATGAAGTCCGCGGCCAATCAATTATCCGCGTGAGAAATCAAGATAAAATTCCAAAATTCCAAGGAGCAAATTCAAGAAAAAAAACAACAGTCCAAGAAGCAATCAAGCGGTCCCAAGCAGTAAGGAACCCATTGGAAGGAAGGCGGGAGGTAGCTGTTCACCACCCCTCAATATGCATGAAGAAAAATCGCCAAGCCGTTATCCCAAAACCATTTATCCTGAACTTATCACACCCAAGTCTCTGGGTTCATGGGGCATGTGCAGGGGGCATGTCGAGTTGTGGGGCCCTCAATATGATGATGGGCTAGAGTATGAATTTATGTTGCCTCTCGGAAGCATCCCTAAACACGGCGTCTTCATACACGTACACCGAAGCTTATTTAAGTTGTTGAGTTGAAATCGTTAAGGTCTTTCAACGGTTCCCAATGACAAGTCCTTCAGTAGCCTTCTCGGATATCACACCTAGTAGCTGGTGTATAACGGGAAAGCCAACATTTAAAAAAAAGCCGCATTTTTTTTCTTTTTTCTTTCTCTTTCTTTCGCCTCTTTTTGTTCGGTGTTTCTAGTTGTGCTCCTCCAGCATCTTTGCAGCCATGGAGAGAAACTCCCTGTCATCGTCGACGACATTCAGACGACAATCACTACAACAAACTACGTCCTGGGTGTTTGGGTGCAGCAATACCCATGCGTCCCTGACAACGCCGACGACAGCCCGACAACCAATGGTCTACACCGACACGCATGATGGGGGCCAGAACGCAACACCTACGCTCATGAAGGTGGAGCAGATTCATCTTGGCAACCCCGTCTCCAACAACAATGAAGCACGGGGGCAACGTCAACCCCTCAATCAATCGTAAGACCGATGGCGTCTCGGCGTACCACCAGAATCGGCGCACCATGAGTGGTGTAACGATTTACTCAATGAAGGGAAGCTATCGACGGTCTACCGATGCCTCGCCTACATCAACATAAGTAGATCACCAGAGCAGTGCAACGCGCCAGTGCGGCCAGCGTGAATCTGTGAAACCCTCCAATCAATTCGGTTGGCACCGTAGCAGCTAGACGGTCACGGCAAGATTGGTAAAATAATTCTTTTCATTTTCAGGATAAGGCACGATGTTTCGCCACGGGATGAAGACGGGATAGGGTTGTCTCATTGACCGGCATCGTGCCTGTTATTCGATCCAACGAGCTCCCTAAAAAACACAAGTGTGGATGGACGTACCTACACTAAGTCATGTTGTTTTCGCATCATCTTCAGAACGGTGCACACAAAGTCACAGAGATGTCAACTCCGAAACGGTTCTTCAGGCTGCACATAAATTATGCTCCAAAAAAAGTATTTCATCAAGTCAAGCTCGATTTGCTTCGCACTCAAGCTCGACTCGACGAGGGGGCATTTGTTCGACGAGTTTTTGTGCACTGTTGCATAAAATAATAAAAATTCTAATGAGTTTTGATACAGGCTATATAAACAAAGATGAGTCATAATGCAATGGAAAAATACTTTTGCATGGCACATGCAGGCATGTACTTGTCATGCTTGCATAGGGATATGCATGAAATCTTGGTGCAACTAATATGTGTGCATACACACTTTTGTGGCCACACGTACGTAGGCGGCTTAGCTAGCTTAGATACGTATGTACTTACGTATTCTTGTACTTATATACCGGCAAGTTCGCATCCATATGTCGCCCAATACGCGCTCCTATGTATAGACCGTACATATACGTATTGGAGTATCTATGGCCGGCCCGCGAGCGCGCACGTATATGCCACTATCCAAACATGCCTAAATGTATTGATTCAAATGGACTTTGATCTGGATGCGTACATGAAAAAAAAGGGCAGCATGTTCTTGCGGCACCTTTGGAAAGAAACCGGCCGGACAGTATATACCCATAAATCTCTGTGTACGAGATGATCTTTCCTTTTATTTGTGCATACGTGCAGGGCAAGAAGAAAAGTATTGAAAAGGAAGAATGAAAGATGGAAAGCTTCAATGCGATTAGCAACTAGCGGCCCAAATATTGGAAAGTTTGCACCGATGTGTGGTGGCCAGGGGTTCTGCCTCCTGCCTATATAAATACAAGAGAACCCACGCAACCGGGACAAGGAGGGGAGGCCTCACGTACACAGCAGAGGAGAGAGACAGAGAAGACGGAGACGAGCCGAGCCGGCTGCGTCGAGCAAGGGGCACCGCAGCCAAACTCACGCACGTAGCCAGCTGAGACGAGGCGCGCACCAGGACAAACACAGCGCATGAGGCGACGGCGTGCCCGTGGCCGCGCGTTTGATAACACACGAAGCCCAGGGGGAAGAAGCCGGCTATGGCGACGCCGAGGAGATGAGACTAATTTTATTTTGTTACTATGTCTTTCAGTGCTACGTGAGAAGAACAGCTGACTGGAGGAAAGGAGGGGAGGCCTCACGTACGCAGCATAGGAGAGAGACAGAGAAGACGGAGACGCGCCGAGCCGGCTGCATCGAGCAAGGGGCACCGCAGCCAAACTCACGCACGTAACCAGCGGAGACGAGGCACGCACAAGGAGAAACACAACGCAGGAGGCGACGACGCCCCCGTGGCTGCGCGTTTGATAACACACGAAGCCCAGGGGGAAGAAGCCGGCTACGGCGACGCCAAGGAGATGAGACTAATTTTATTTTGTTACTATGTTTTCAGTGCTACGTGAGAAGAACAATACACCAAGGAGGCAGAAGACGCCCATAGATCGGAGAGCGCGCCCATGCAGTGGCGAGTGCGCCAAGGGAACACGAGGACGACACCCTCACACGGAAGAAGAGCAACGGAGAGCAGATGAACGCGCCCACGGGAGGATTTCTGGCGGTAAAATAATCTTGTTCTATGTGTGTAGGTCTCACGAACCCGGTGTGGCGGACAAAGCTGCGGCCGATGTGGCGCTCTCACACATGGCCGCACACTCACCCATGGACGCACATAGCAAGGAGGAGGCGTCGAGCCTGCTGGGAGGCCGATCGCCATCTACTTCGTCAAGCCAGCGCCATAGAGGATGAAGTCGTGGAGCTCGCCCAGATGACGCCCTCGACTTTGTCATCAAGCCGGTGCCATGGAGGATGGTGCCGTGGAGCTCGCCAAGACGACGCCCAATGTCAACATCATTAACCAGGTGCCGCAAGGATCGTGACGTGGAGCGCGAGGATGCCGCCGATGTGTCGCGGTGGATCGCGGCGCGGAGTTCACCAAGATGACGCCAGTGTCAACTTCATCAAGCCGGCGCCATGAAGGATGAAGGCGTGGAGGCTCGGGAGGATGCCGCCGCCGTACCGCAGTGGATGGCGCCACAGAGTTCGCCAAGATGACGCCAATGTCGACATCATCAACCTGGTGCCGCAAGGATCATGACGGGGAGCTGACAAGAAGGACGCCAGCCATCCACTTCGTCATGTTGGAGATAGAGGACGGAGGCATGGCGCCCATTGAGGATGTCGCAGACATCTACTTCGTCAAGCTGGAGCCCGAAGGCGCGGAGCTCACAAGGATGGTGTCACGTGCTGTGGAGGATGAAGAGACGGAGCTCGCTAGGACGACGCCCGTCCTCTTCTTTATCAATTCGGCACCATGGAGGACAAAGGCATGGAGGCTCGCAAGGATGCCGCTGTGGTGCCGCGGTGGATGGTGGCGCGGAGATCGCCAAGATGACGCCCATCGCCAACATCAACCCAGTACCACGGAGGATCATGGCGTGGAGCTCGCAAGGAGGACACCACTGACGTCACCACCAATGTCCACCTCGCCAAGATGGAGCCTGCAATCTAGAGCCATGAAGATGACACACGCCCTTGGTGCTGCCCGCAACACGGAGCCCGCAATGAGAAGAAGATGGCGCTACACAACGACGTGACTTCACCAACCCTTACCACTACATGGTGCTATTTGCGACACGAAGCCCATGAAGACGAGGCGTGATGGCGAGGAGGCGACGGGACTTCACCAACTCTAACTCCCGATGGCCCCGTGAGGCGGTGCCTTTGTCTTGGCGGACCGCCGTAAACTCGGCGTCCAGTCGAGACGAGGTGCCAACCACACCGGTATTGCTGATAAGAGCGAGCGTTGGTTTTACACCGACGCCGGTCTCCGTAAGAATACTCCCACGAGGCGAACCCCTTGTGTACCCCGACGAAGCTGTTGCATCGTCAAGAAGTCCGAGCAGAGTAGGACCCATGCAACGTCAACATCGACTACATCAACGCTGTCAAGACCGACGAGGCGCGATGGCGAGGGCGGACATGGCTAGCACAAAGCCATGTTTTAAGCGAGACGTGTACTGACGAGGACACATGCTTTGCCACCGCCCACACCATACACACACCATCATCATCATCATCATGCATGGAGAACGCGAAGCAAAGACGACAAAGACGACCACACGGCTTAATCGGAGGTATCTCGCGGAGCAACCCGCGGTAGTAATTAACCGGGAGCTTTTCGAGGCCCCGGGAACCAGGAGACTGCACATCGCCATAGTCAGGCAGGCCGCGCTAGTAGGCCATAGAGCGCAACCCTTTTCTATGGGATCTTGTAATTTTGTTCATCCAAAGAGATAAATGAAATACTCGTTTCCCATATCACTTTTCTTTGTGTACTACGGTACACTGGCATGCCCGCATTTTCTTTTCCCCGGCGCATGAGAGAAATCAAACTCCTCCTCTTCTATTCCAACGGAGCGCATATAAGATTTTTCTCGTGTCAAACAGAGTTTCTCTAGAAAGAAGTGACTGGGAGGAAAGTAGAACTTGATGAAGTAATTGTACCTTCTCTAAATTTGGAAAGTAGCTCATCCGAGAAATCCATTCTCGTGATGCCTACACCAACTAGAGAGGAAGCTAATGATAATGATCATGAAACTTCAGATCAAGTTGCTACAGAACCTTGTAGGTCAAGCAGAGCATGACCCGCACCTGATTGGTATGGTAATACTATTTTGGAGGTCATGTTACTTGACCATGAGGGATCTACGAACTATGAAGAAGCTATGATGTGCCCAGATTCCGATAAATGGCTTGAGGCCATGAAACCTGAGATAGGATCCATGTATGAGAACAAAGTGTGGACTTTGGTGGATCTGCCCGATGATCGGTGACCCGTAGAGAATAAATGGATCTTCAAGAAGGAAGACTGATGCTGATGGTAATGTTACTGTCTATAAAGCTCGACTTGTCACAAAAAGTTTTTGACAAATTCAACGAGTTGACTACAATGAGACTTTCTTACCCGTAGCGATGCTTAATTTTGTCCGAATCAAGTTAGCAATTGCCATATTTTATCAAATCTGGCAAATGGATGCCAAAACTGTATTCCTTAAAAGGATATCTCTAAGGAGAGTTGTATATGATGCAAACAGAAAGGTTTGTCGATCCTAAAGGTGCTAACAAGGTATGCAAGCTCCATTGATCCATCTATGGACTGATGCAAGCATCTCGGAGTTGGAATATACACTTTGATGAGTTGATCAAAGCATATAATTTTATACAGACTTGCATTAAAGCCTATATTTACAAGAAAGTTAGTGGGAGCACTACAACCTTTCTGATAAGTATATGTGAATGACATATTTTTGATCGGAAATGATGTAGAATTTTCTGGAAAGCATAAAGGAGAGTTTGAAAGGAGTTTTTCAAAGAAAGACCTCAGTGAAGCTGCTTACATATTGGGCATCAAGATCTATAGAGATAGATCAAGACGCTTGATAAGATTTTTCAATAAGTACATACCTTTGACAAGATTTTGAAAGAGTTCAAAATGGATCAGTCAAAGAAGGATTTCTTGCCTATATTACAAGGTGTAAAGTTAAGTAAGACTCAAAGCCCGACCATGGCAGAAGATAGAAAGAGAATGAAAGCCATTCCCTATGCATCAGTCATAGTTTCTATAAAGTATGCCATGCTATGTACTAGACTAGTTGTGTGCCTTGCTATGAGTTTGGCAAGGGGGTACGATAGTGATCCAGGAGTGGATCACGGGATAGCAGTCAAAGTTATCCTTAGTTACCTAAGAGGACTAAGGAAGTATTTCTCGGTTATGGAGTTACGTTGATGCAAGCTTTACACCGATCCAGAGTTACGTTGATGCAAGCTTTACACCGATCCAGATGACTCTAAGTCTTAGTTTGGATATATATTGAAAGTGGGAGAAATTAGCTAGAGTAGCACCATGCAGAGCATTGTAGACATAGAAATTTGCAAAATACATACGGATCTAAATGTGACAGACCCGTTGACTAAACCTCTCTCACAAGCAAAACATGATCACACCTTAGTACTCTTTGTGTGTTAATCACATGGTAATGTGAACTAGATTATTGACTCTAGAAAACCCTTTGAGTGTTGATCACATGGCGGTGTGAAGTATGGCTGTCAATCACATAAAGATGTGAACTATTGGTGTTAAATCACATGGTGATGTGAACTAGATTATTGACTCTAGTGCAAGTGGGGGGCTGAAGGAAATATGCCCTAGAGGCAATAATAGAAGTTGTTATTTTATATTTCCTTATATCATGACAAATGTTTATTATTCATGCTAGAATTGTATTAACCGGAAACTTGATACATGTGAGAATACATAGACAAAACACTATGTCCCTAGTATGCATCTACTTGACTAGCTCGTTGATCAAAGATGGTTAAGTTTCCTTGCCATGGACATGTGTTGTCATTTGATGAACAAGATCACATCATTAGGAGAATGATGCAATGGACAAGACCCATCCGTTAGCTTAGCATAATGATCGTTCAGTTTTATTGCTACTACTTTCTTCCTGTCAAATATATATTCCTCCAACTATGAGATTATGCAACTCCCGGACACCGGAGGAATTCCTTGTGTGCTATCAAACATCACAACATAACTTGGTGATTATAAAGATGCTCTACATGTATCTACAAAGGTGTTTGTTGGGTTTGCATAGATCGAGATTTGGATTTGTCACTCCGAGTATCGGAGAGGTGTCTCTGGGCCCTCTCGGTAATGCACATCATATGAAGCCTTGCAAGCAATGTGAGTAATGAGTTAGTTTCGGTAACGAGATTGAATTAGGTATGGAGATACCGACGATCGAATCTCTGGCAAGTAACATACCAATGACAAAGAGAATAACATATGTTGACATTGCGGTTCAACTGATAAAGATCTTCGTAGAATATGTGAGAACCAATATGAGCATCCAGGTTCCGCTATTGGTTATTGACCAGAGAGGTGTCTCGGTCATGTCTACATAGTTCTCGAACCCGTAGGGTCCGCACGCTTAATGTTCGATGACGATATGTATTGTATGAGTTATGTGTTTTGGTGACCGAAGGTTGTTCGGAGTCCTGGATGAGATCACGGACATGACGAGGAGTCTCGAAATGGTTGAGAGGTAAAGATTGATATATTGGAAGGTAGTATTCGGACACCGGAAGGGTTCTGGAGTGTATCGGGTACATATCGGGAACCCCTCAGTGAAAGATATGGGCCATACGGGCCATAGGAGGGAGGCTAACCAGCCCACAAGGGGTTGGTTCGCCCCCCACAAGGGAGGAGGCCGAATTGGAGTGGGGAAGGGGGCGGCGCCCCCCTTTCCTTCTCCTCCCCCCTTTCCCTCCCCAGTAAAAGGAAGGGGGGTCCGAATTGGACTTGGAGTCCTAGTAGGACTCCTCCCCACTTGGGGGCACGCCTTGGCTGGCCTCCTCCCCTCTCCCTCCTTTATATACGAGGCCAGGAGGCATTTCTAAGCACATCAATTGTTCTTAGCCATGTGCGGTGCCCCCCTCCATCGTTTACTCCTCTGGTCATATTGTCGTAGTGCTTAGGTGAAGCCCTGCGGGGATCACTGCACCATCACTGTCACCATGCCATCATGCTGATGGAACTCATCTACTCCTTCGACCCTCTGCTGGATCAAGAGCTCGAGGGACGTCGTCGCACTGAACATGTGTAGAACTAGGAGGTGTCGTATGTTCGGTACTCGATCGGTCGATTCGAGAAGACATTTGACTACATCAACCGCGTTAAGTTAACGCTTCCGCATTTGGTCTACGGGGGTACGTGGACACACTCTTCCCGTCTCGTTGCTATGCATCTCCTAGATAGATCCTACGTGAGAATAGGAATTTTTTTTGAAATTGCATGCTAGTTCACCAACACGTTGGGTCACCCGTGTCATGAAGATGGTGACGTCGGGACGCACCGCAGTGAACATTAATGAGGAGACCGGGCCCAATTTCCCCACCTTATGTGGGGTTAGACAGGGGGACCCCTTTTCTTCGTTTATGTTCAACATGGTGCTAGACGCCCTGGCCTCGATCCTTGATAGGGCTAAGGCCGCTGGCCACATCCACGGCATCATTCCGCACCTTGTGGAGGGAGGTGGTGTTTCCCTCCTCCAATATGCCGACGACACCATAATCATGGTGCAAGGCTCGGTGGCCGATATTTCGAACCTGAAATTCCTATTGATGTGCTTCCAACAACTGTCGGGTCTCAAAATAAACTTTGATAAGTGATACGTCCATTTTGCATCATGTTTTCCTACTGTTATTTATGTTGTTTTATTGTATAATAATGCTTTTTGGAGTAATTCTAATGCCTTTTATCTTGTAATATGCAAGGTAAGCACCAAGGGGGAGAATTCTGGCTCCTGGAAATCCGGACCTGAAAAAGCTACGTCAAGCTACCTATTCTGCACAACTCCAAATGAGTTGAAACTTCCTGAGGATTTTTTATGGAATATTTAAGAATTATTGGAGCAAATAATTGCCAGAGGGGGCCACAAGGTGGGCACAAACCACCTGGGCGCACCAGGAGGCCCAAGCGCGCCTTGGTGGGTGCTGCCCTCCTCGGCCCACCTCCGGTGCCCATCTTCTGGTATATAAGTCATTTTGACCTAGAAAAAAAATCAGGGGAGGACATTCGAGACGAAGCACCGCCGCCTCGAGGCGGAACTTGGGAATGAGCACTTTTGCCCTTCGGCGGAGCAATTCCGCCGGGGGAACTTCCCTCCCAGAGGGGGAAATCATCGTCATCATCATCACCAACAACTCTCCCATCTTGGGGAGGGCTATCTTCATCAACATCTTCAACAACACCAACTCCTCTCAAACCCTAGTTCATCTGTTGTGTTCAATCTTTGTATCAAAACTATAGATTGGTGCTTGTGGGTGACTAGTAGTGTTGATTATATCTTGTAGTTGATTAGTATATGGTTTATGTGGTGGAAGATTATATGTTCAGATCCATTATGCTATTTAATACCCCTCTGATCTTGATCATGATTATTATTTGTGAGTAGTTACTTTCGTTCTTGAGGTCACGGGAGAAACCATGTTGCAAGTAATCATGTGAACTTGATATGTGTTCGATATTTTGATGATATGTATGTTGTCATTCTCTTAGTGGTGTCATGTGAACGTCGACTACATGACACTTCACCATATTTGGGCCTAAGGTAATGCATTGTGAGGTAGTTATTAGATGGTGGGTTCCGAGAGTGACAGAAGCTTAAACCCCAGTTTATGCGCTATTCTGTAAGGGACCGACTGGATCCAAAAGTTTAATGCTATGGTTAGAATTTATTCTTAATACTTTTCTCGTAGTTGCGGATGCTTGCAGGAGGGTTAATCATAAGTAGGAGGTTTTTTCAAGTAAGAACAACACATAAGCACCGGTCCACCCACATATCAAATTATCAAAGTACCGAACACGAATTAAGCCAACATGATGAAAGTGACTAGGTGAAATTCCTGTGTACCCTCAAGAACACTTTGCTTATCATAAGAGATCGTTTTGGCCTGTCCTTTGCCTCAAAAGGATTCGGCTACCATGATGCACTTTTGTTACTACTATTGTTTCTTGCTCGTTACAAATTATCTTGCTATCAAACTACCCCGCTACTTACAATTTTAGAACTTGCAGACATTACCTTGCTGAAAACTACTTGTCATTTCCTTCTGCTCCTCGTTGGGTTCGACACTCTTATCGAAAAGGCTACAATTGACCCCATATACCTCTGGGTCATCAAGTCCATTTTTTGGCGCCGTTGCTGGGGAGTGAAGCGCTCTTGGTAAGTGGAAATTGATAAGGAAACATTATTACTACATGCTGAAATTTATTGTCACTTGCTACTATGGAAAACAATCCTTTGAGGGGTTTGTTCGGGGTATCTTCACCTCGACTGGAACCACAATTAGTTGCCCCTCAACCTATTGCACCTACTGAAAATATTGAATATGAAATTCCTTCGGGTATGTTAGAACAATTGCTAGTTAATCCTTATGCAGGAGATGGAACCGAACATCCTGATATGCACTTGATATATGTGGATGAAATTTGTGGATTGTTTAAGCTTGCAGGTTACCTGGAGATGAAGTTAAGAAGAAGGTTTTCCCATTATCTTTTAAGGGAAAAGCATTGACATGGTATAGGCTATGCAATGATATTGGATCTTGGAGCTGGAATAGTTTGAAATTGGAATTTAATCAAAAAAATATCCTATGCATCTAGTTCATCATGATCGGAATTATATATACAATTTTTGGCCTCGTGAAGGAGAAAGTATCACTCTTGCTTGGGGGAGGCTTAAGTCAATGTTATATTCATGCCCCAATCATGAGCTCTCAAGAGAAATTATCATTCAGAATGTTTCTGCTCGGCTTTCTTGTAATGATCAAACCATGCTCGATACTTCTTGTACTGGTTCTTTTATGACGAAGACTATTGAATTCCGGTGGGATCTCTTATGAAGAATTAAACACAACTTTGAAGATTGGGAACTCGATGAAGGTAAAGATTCAGGTATTGAACCTAAGTTTGATTGTGTTAAATCTTTTATGAATACTGATGCTTTTCAAAAGTTTAGCACTAAATATGTACTTGACTCTGAGATAGTAGCTTCCTTTTGTGAATCTTTTGCTACTCATGTTGATCTCCCTAAGGAGAAGTGGTTTAAATATCACCCACCAATTAAATAAGAAGTTAAAGAACCAGTAAAAACTAAATAAGAAACTACCATTTACAATGTTGATCTAGTTGTTCCCACTGCTTATATTGAAAAACCACCTTTCCCAGTTAGGATGAAGGAACATGCTAAAGCTTCAACTATGGTTAACAGAAGTTACGTTAGAACACCCAAACCATCTGAACAAATCACAGTTGAACCTAGTGTTGCCATGGTTAAAGATCTCTTAGTTGATAATATTGATGGGCCTGTTATTTACTTATGTAGTGAAGCTTCTAGAATTGCCAAACCTGAAGGAAAAGATAAACATAGACCAGTTGTTGGCATGCCTGTTGTCTCGGTTAAGAAAGGAGATCACTGTTATCATGGGTTATGTGACCTAGGTGCTAGTGTGAGTGCTATTCCTTTCTCCTTATATCAAGAAATTAAAGATGAAATAGCACCTGCTGAAATAGAAGGCATAGATTTTACTATTAAACTTGCTAATAGAGATACTATATCACCAATTGGGATTCTTAGAGATTTTGAAGTCTTGTGTGGGACAATAAAATACCCTACTGATTTTCTTGTCTTAGCTCCCGACAAGATGACTTTTGTCCCATTATTTTTCATAGACCTTTCTTGAACACCGTCAATGCTAAAATGGATTGTGAGAAACAAACTATCTGTGTTAGCTTTGGTGATGAATCTCATGAATTTAATTTTTCCAAGTTTAGTAGACAACCTCATAATAAAGATTTGCCTAGTAAGGATGAAATTATTGGTCTTGCTTCTATTGTTGTACCTCCTACAGATCCTTTGGAACAATATTTGCTAGACCATGAAAATGATTCGCATATGCGTGAAAGAAATGAAATAGATAGTATCTTTTTCGAACAACAACCTCGACTTAAACACAATTTGCCTATTGAAACTCTAGGAGGTCCTCCTCCACCTAAAGGTGATCCTGTGTTTGAATTAAAACAATTACCTGGCACTTTGAAGTATGCTTATCTTGATGAGAAAAAGATATATCCTCTACAGCCAAGATCGAATCTTTCCCCACATGCATCTTGATTGTAAAGCTGTTGCTGGGCTGCCCTGCCTTGAAGAAGCTCTTGACTGCTTTCGGGACGCTGGTCTTCTTCAATTTGTCACTGCCAAATAGCACTGGAATGAAGAGCTTCTACTACAGTTCTATGCTACTCTTCATATTCGTGGCTACAACAGGGATCCGAAGACATGGATCCTCGAGTGGATGACAGGAGATGTGCACCATGAAGCCAAAGCTCAAGAGATCATCGAGCTTACCTCTCTGCCCACTCCAGGTGAATTGTATGAGCCTGATTGTCAGCATCACAAAGAAGAACTGCAGAGTATCTTTCAACGGCCTGAACCCAATATGAGTCAGATGCTCAGTATGATGAAGCCATTGCCTCAAGATGCAGAATATCCAAAGGAATTCTTCATCAAGGACCTCGAGTACTTGCCCCACACAGTCTATCATATACTTGTCACGACTGGTTTTTCAATAAAAATATTTATTGAGAAAACCAATCTTTAAATCCCAGTATAGGAAAAGTCATCCTTTCTGGTAGACAAAAGCTTGATAAGCAGAGAACCAGTAGCATCAAATATATTACAGGGTTGAGCTGAGGTTGCTCAACAATTTTATTACAGACTCGCCAATATTATACATATGGGCGGATATGACACAGGGGTGGGGTGGCATGCTACTAGCTCGAGGGAAAAGTGGTGGTGGATAACTTGACTTCTACTGGCAGTACATCGAGCGTCGAGGTGAGGCTCGATGAATTTATTTGGGGTTGCGGAAGCGGATAATACAATGACCAAGACAGGATCGCACGGGACTGACTGGGACTCCTCTAGGCGTCAGACTCGCTATCAAACTCTTCATCCATGAGATCGCCTTCATCAGCATCTGGCCAAATCAACAAGCCAGGTGAGTACTTGAAAGTACTCGCAAGACAGTTCGGACAAAAGATATAATCAATGAGTGCATGAATGTGTCATGAATAAAGGATGATGCTCATATAACGATGGTAAGATTTGCAGGACTTGATAAATAAAATAAATAGCTGAAACAAAAACCGATCGGGTGTCTGGAGCGACACCTCGAAAGGTAAATAAATAAAATGCATGCCGCAGTCGGGCGTCTAAGCGACACCACATAAAGGGCTTAAAATAAATGCCACAGTCGGACGTCTGGGCGACATCACATAAAGGGCTTTAAAAGAAATGCCACAGTCGGACGTCTAGGTGACATCACATAATGGGCTTTAAAAGAAATGCCACAGTCGGACGTCTGGGCGACATCACAAAAAGGGCTTTAAAAGGGATGCCACAGTCGGACGTCTGGGCGACATCACATAAAGGGCTTTAAAAGAAATGCCACAGTCGGACGTCTGGGCGACATCACATAAAGGGATTTAAAAGAAATGCCACAGTCGGACGTCTGGGCAACATCACAAAAAGGGCTTTAAAAGGGATGCCACAGTCGGACGTCTGGGCGACATCACATAAAGGGCTTTAAAAGAAATGCCACAGTCGGACGTCTGGGCGACATCACATACAGGGCTTTAAAAGAAATACCGCAGTCGGACGTCTGGGCGACATCACAAAAAGGGCTTTAAAAGGGATGCCACAGTCGGACGTCTGGGCGACATCAAATAAAGGGCTTTAAAAGAAATGCCACAGTCGGACGTCTGGGCGACATCACATAAAGGGCTTTAAAAGAAATACCGCAGTCGGACGTCTGGGCGACATCATAGACAGGGCCTATAATAAGAGTAAATAACAGGTCCGCCACCGTCGGATGTCTGAGCGACATCGCAGACGGGGCTTGTAATAAATGTAAACAACAAATTTGTCCATCCACAAGAATAATCTTTTAACCGGATTTATCACACATAAATCCCACCGGAGTTTTGTCACTGAGGCTGATACCTGACAAGATAAGATAACTATAGTACTCGAACAAAGCACAGGATAATTGAAAGATTGAGACTCTGCAGAGTTTGGAAGAACTAAACATAGCCAACGGATTTCCGTAGTCACGAAAGACTAGTTCCGTTTACGGTATTTCAGTAGAAACACATTTAACTAGTACACACCCATTTCACCTCACGTTGCCAGGAATCACCCTAGCCAACGTCCAAGAAAAACTTTGAGACAGGGAGGCCACAACCTCGAATAGCATGGGATCAAATTTCTATACGCGCGCTCTAAGGGGTGCCCCCCTCTCGGTCCCAACCGGAAACACCCATGCCCCCTGACCGGATGACGGGCTTTAATCCAGGGTCATGGAACCCCCATCCCGGCCTCTCCACTTGGTGTGTACCAAGAAAACGATTTGCAACTTACTATGACATATTCCTTTCGGAAAACATGTGACAGTATAGGATGGAATGAATGGAAATGTGAATTGTGTCATGACGACACGGAAGTCAAATAATCTGGCATAAGACTGGCATGTCACAACACTGCCATCTTACCCATCCTCATACCAACACATGCCTTTGCAAATATGTATCCAACAACATAATGCTTTCCGAAACTTACTTTCCGATTATGTGCATGAGATATATCATGCAAAGTTATGTTCATAAACATGCCATGACTATACTAAAATGCAAACATGCAACAACACTCATCATATCAAGAGTTCAAACATGCTTGCCTGGTTCAGAGTAGTCGGAGTCTAACGAAGTTTGCAGCTCCATCACCTTCTCCGGTATCTACGGTATAAGAAAAATACGTACGCAACGTAAATACCGTGAGTGTACAGAAAAGTGTTCCAAATATTTTTCAAATAAATATGATAATAAACTAGACAAAAATCTAAAGAGAACAGAAAAAGAATCACTCAAAAATTCCCTTCTGATAAAAAGTTATAAGTGTTTTAACCCAAGGACTCATCTGTAATGAAACAGAAAACTTCCAGGGGGTTCTGCGGAAAAGTACGGATAACGTTTCATTTAACAGAAATGGCTGTGAGGCTGACAGGCGGGCTCCACCTGTCGGGTTTGAAAGTTCAAACAGAGAAACAGAGTGCGACGGCGCCCGAGAGGTGCGGTGGTCGCCGGCGGCGATCCACGGAGAGGCAAGGTGATCGGGGTTTACCTCTGTGATTAGTGCACCGTTCCGCGTCTGTGGGTGGTGGTGGTGGTCACCGGCGAGCACTGTGTCGACGGCGGCTCTAGCTCCGGCAAATGGCGGATCGGGCAGTCGTGGATCTCGCCGGAGGGAGCTGCGGGGATCAAATAGGAGTGGAGGTTAGTCTCCTAGTTGCTCGAGAAGGTTGCTGACGAGGTTAGAGCACCGGAGACGGCCTCATTGGAGCGAATCGAGGTGGAGGCCGAGGCAGAACGGGGTGGACGGAGTCGGGGAAGAAGGGCCCCTCGGGGCTCTCCCAGTGGCTGGGCGGGGTCTAGTGGGGTAGAGGAGGTGTGCCGCGGGCAAGAGCAGGCTCGGGGTGCTATATATAGCCGCCCCGAGGCGGTTGCCGAGAACGGGGTTCTCCGGCGAGGTGATTACGGCGGCGCTGTGGTTGTACGGGAGGTTTCAGAGGCTGAACGTCGTCGTGGGTGCTCCATGGTTCCGTTTTGGTGCTAACCGCGTCGGGATTTGGGGGTTTAGGGGGAGCTCGACGGAACGAGGCGGCGCGGGCCCGTCGGCGGCAGGGAGCGCGCTCTACGCGTGCCGCACCACGGCGACGGTGTTGCATGCGTGCGCTGGCAAGGAGGTGGCCATGCGGAGCCACCAGGACGCTTGGGCGGCGCCGAACGGCGTTGTGCCGCCGTTCTACTTCCTGTCGGCCGCTATGGTGCTACGGCCGCTGCAAGACACGCCGGCGCAGGCGGGCTAGGGCGCCACCAATGCCAGGAAGGCGCCAAGCACGCGTGTGAGGCTCCGGACAAGCAAGCCTGGCCGTGAGCTACGTGCCAAGCGCACTGTGAGCTCGTGACTGAAGTCACTGACGAAGATCGACACTGAATGTCTGAATTTAACTGAACATGACTAGAACAGTGCATGCAAGGTGTTCAACAGAATGATCCAGGCATGTAGGGATTTTTTCCTTGAGCTGGTTTTTGGTGGAGGGGCCTCTCATTGCATCTAGAGGCTGCCTGAATATTTGTGGAATTTTTGGAGAGGTGTAGATATGAATTTCACCAAATTTGGCAAATCTGGTCCAAACTTGCAGTGAGTGCAATTTGAAATATTTGAACAGGAGAAGAGTGGATCAAGATGGTTCTGGGTTGTGGGTTCAAAGGACTATCCAGGGGTGTTGAGTTGAGGTCAAAAATCAAAAGCATTAGGGCACTTGCTTTGTAATCCACCTAGGTTCAAAAGTAAAGACAGAATTATTTTGGGAGGAGAAATAGTTGGAATAAAATCCAAATATGGATTGTATTAGTTTGGACAAAATGTTAGGGTTGAACTATAGTGGGAGGAAGGGTTTTGGGAATTTTTTACCATAGGAAGCATGGTGAAATTTTTGAAGGGATCAAAACCAAATAAAAGCCCAAAACTAGAAGGGTTTTTTTCATTTTAAATGAAACCAAATCCAAGAAAAGGATTTTTGAGAGGGAAACTTAGAAGATGGTTTTTAGGAAGGGTTTAAAAGACCTCCTTTCAAACCAAGCAAGGCTCTTTTGAAAAAAACAAACCACCAAAAATTTTGGTGTGTCACAGCACCTACCCCCTTTGGAAAAATCTCATCCCCGAGATTTCAGCTGATCCTTAAACAGGTGTGGGTGCTCTGTCCGAAGAAAATCCTCGCTCTCCCAAGTTGCTTCATTTTTGGTGTGATTGCTCCATTGAATTCTAAAAAACTTAATGGCTTTCTGTCGGGTCCTCCTCTCAGATTCTTCCAATATTTTTATCGGGTGCTCCCGGTAAGTGAGGTCTGGTTGCACGTCAATATACTCATGTGAAACTTGCTTCTCTGGGTTGCTTATGTATTTTCTCAACTGCGAGATGTGAAACACGTTGTGGATACCGGATAAGTCTCCGGGCAGGTCCAGCTGGTAGGCTACCTTGCCTTGTCGGGCCATTATATGAAATGGGCCGATGAATCTTGGTGCTAGTTTCCCCTTAATCTTGAATCGTTGCAGACCCTTCATAGGAGAAACTCTCAGGTATACTAATTCTCCGGGTTCGAACCTGATTTCCCGATGCTTTCGGTCGTAATAACTCTTTTGCCGACTTTGAGCTGTTTTGAGTCGTTCTCTAATCGTCTTAACTTTCTCCTCGGCCTCCTTGAGCATATCTGGGCCAAAGATATGGCTGCCTCCTGTCTCTGACCAATTTAGCGGGGTACGACATCTTCTCCCATATAGAGCTTCAAAGGGTGCCATTTGCAAGCTGGCTTGATAGCTGTTGTTGTATGCGAATTCTGCATATGGCAAACTTTCTTCACAATTGTTCCCGTAGGTGAGGACACAGGCTCTTAGCATGTCTTCTAAGATTTGGTTTACGCGTTCCATTTGTCCATCAGTTTGGGGATGGTATGCGGTACTGAAGGCTAGTTGGGTTCCCAGTTCCTGTTGTAGGTGATCCCAGAATGCAGAGAGAACTGTGTGCCTCTATCGGATATAATAGTCTTAGGGACTCCATGTAGGCAGACGATTCGGGCAAGATAAAGTCTGGCTAGTCTCTGAGTGGTGTAAGTTGTTTTTATCGGAATAAAATGTGCCACCTTGGTTAATCTGTCGGTTATGACCCATATGGCATTGTTTCCGTGTTGTGACCGTGGCAGTCCAACAATAAAGTCCATTCCAATTTCGTCCCATTTCCACTCGGGTATCTTATTTGGCTGTAATAGTCCGGCTGGTTTCTGGTGCTCGGCCTTGATACGTTGACAAGAGTCACAACATGCAATGAACGTGGCTATATCTCTCTTCATACCGTGCCACCAAAAATTTTCCTGAAGATCTTTGTACATTTTTGTCCCTCCAGGATGGATTGAATACGGAGCTGTGTGACTTTCAGTTAATATCTGCTATTTGAGGTCCTTGACATTTGGTACACATAGCCTTTCTCCGTACCACAATATTCCTTGCTCATCTATGTTGAATTCTGAGGCTCTTCCCAAACTCACTTTTCTTTTTATGCCCTCAATGCTGGGGTGTCCGTGCTGGGCTTCCTTGATACTTTCCATTAGGGTAGGCTGTAGTTCTATATTCGACACACTGCCTTCGGTAACCATTATTAGATTGAGTCGGGCAAATTCTGGTCAAAATTTGGGCCTCAACTTTGGGATATTGTCATTGTCTGTGCTGGGATTTCGACTAAGTGCATCTGCCACAACATTTGCTTTTCCGGGATGATAGTGGATTCCAACATCATAATCCTTCACCAACTCTAACCAGCATCGTTGCCGTCAATTTAACTCTGGCTGTGTGAAAATATACTTAAGACTCTTATGGTCTATGTATATCTCGCAACGATTCCCAAGTAGGAAGTGTCTCCATTCCTTGAGTGCATGGATGACCGCTGCCAATTCCAAGTCATGAGTGGGATAATTTTCCTCATGCTTGCGTAGTTGTCTGGAGACATACGCAACTACCTTGCCTTCTTGCATCAATACGCATCCGAGGCCTTTCCGGGATGCGTCACAATATACCTCAAAGTTCTTGTGTATATCTGGCACAATTAGTGCTGGTGCCGTTGTTAATTTTCTTTTTAGCTCTTGGAAGCTTTTCTCACATGCTTCTGTCCATTCAAATTTCTTTCCTTTCTTGAGCAATTGTGTCATGGGCTTTGCTATGGTGGAGAATCCTTCAATAAATCTCCGATAATAGCCTGCCATTCCCAAGAAACTCCGTATGTCCGTTACGTTAGCTAGCGGTTTCCAGCCAAGTACGGCCTTGACTTTTTCCGGATCTACTGCAATGCCTTCTTGGGTTAGCACGTGGCCCAGAAAACCCACTTGCCTTAGCCAAAATTCACATTTGCTGAATTTGGCGTACAGTTGATGTTTCCTGAGTTCTCCGAGTACAATCCTGAGATGTTCGGCATGCTCTTCTGGTGTTTTGGAATATATCAGAATATCATCGATGAACACCACAACAAACTTGTCCATATACTTCATAAACACTTTGTTCATGAGGTGAACAAAATATGCGGGGGCGTTGGTTAGCCCAAATGGAATTACGGTGAACTCATACAGCCCATATCTGGAGGTAAATGCGGTCTTGGGAATATCTTCTGTTCGTACTTTTAACTGGTGGTATCCTGATCTCAAATCAATTTTTGAGAAGACTTTGGCCTGTGCGAGCTGATCGAATAAATCATTTATTCGTGGCATTGGGTATTTGTTCTTGATTGTGACCATGTTGAGAGCTCGATAATCAATACACAACCTCATTGTTCCATCCTTCTTCTTGGCAAATAAAATTGGAGAACCCCAAGGTGAGGAGCTGGCTCGTATGTATCCTTTCTCCAATAATTCTTTTATTTGCTTCTTCAACTCTACCAATTCGGATGGTGCCATTCTGTAAGGTTTCTTGTAAATTGGAGTGGTTCCGGGTGCTAGCTCAATGCTGAATTCTATCTCTCGGTCTGGTGGCATGCCTGGTAGTTCTTCTGGGAATACATCTGGAAATTCACATACCACTGGAACCTTGTTCAGCTCAGAAACGTCCACCTTGTTTAATCTAGGTTGCCGAGGTATTTGCCTCTCTTTGGCTGAAACTTTTATTTTCTTCCCTTGATGGTGGGTGAGAATTACGGTATGGTTGAAGCAGTCTATAAAACCTTTGTTGGTGGTCAACCAATCCATTCCTAGGATGACATCCAGTCCTTTGCTTTCCAGTATAATAAGGTTGGCGTAAAATTTCAATCCTTCAAATTCAATAACCACACCTTGACAGTAATTCTCGGTCACTTGCTTAATCCCAGGGGACTTGACTATCATTGATTTTTCCAAGGGAAGCATCGAAAAATTATTTTGCAAAGCAAAACTTTTCGAAACGAATGAGTGAGAAGCTCCAGAATCAAACAAAACCATGGCAGGTATTGTGTTGACGGGGTACGTACCGAGTACGATATCTGGGGCGTTCTGTGCTTCCTCTCGGGTCACGTGATTCAAGTGACCTTTCCGGTGGTTGTTGTTGGGGTTAAAATTGCTTCGCTTTGGTGCTGAGTTATTTCCACCATTATTGAGCTTCAGGTTTGAGTTCCTTGGCTTGGGACACTGCTTGGCATAGTGCCCTTCTTCTCCACAAGCATAACAGGTAACACCTGGGCGATAGGTGAACTCTTTGTCTCTTGCATGGAAATTCTTGGTTGGACGTGAATTATTCACCGGGGTTTTGTGTGAATCCCCCTTCTGAAATTCCTTCTTGCTTCTGTGATTGCGAGAAAAATTAGTCTGGTCCCTTTTCCGTTTGCGGATATCTTCTAGGCCACGTCGCTCATTTTCCAGGGTAATGGCCTTATCCACCAGTGTTTTAAAATCTGGAAAGGTGTGCACAACTAGCTGGCACTTAAGGGCGGGTGCCAGGACTTCCAAGAATTTTTCCATCTTCTTGCTCTCGGCCATGTGTTCCTCATTGGCGTAGCGAGACAGCAGTGTGAATTGGCTGTTGTATTCTGACACTGTCATGGCTCTTTGCTTAAGTTCATCAAATTCCTTCTTCTTGATTTTCATGACGCTCTTAGGAATATGTGCCCCACGAAAACCTTCTTTGAAATTTTCCCAGGTGATTTCATTTTCGTTGGGGTTCATGTGTAGAAAGTTTTCCCACCACGATGCAGCTGCACCTGTGAGATAATGTGGTGCATATAGTACTTTTTCACGGTCGGAACACTGTGCGATAATTAATTTTCTCTCCATGTCTTGAAGCCAGTCTTCGGCCTCAAGAGGCTTGTTAGTATGAGAAAATGTTGGAGGACGCGTCTTTTGTAACTCAGATAATTTGGATTGCGGTTGATACTGACCACGGTTACTTCCCATATTGATGAATTGGTTCATCATTTCCTGGTGTTGCTGCTGACTCTGTTCATACAAACGACAAACTTGTGTAAAAGCTGTTTCACTGTCCTGTTGACTTGTCTGACCCTGAGTGAAATTCTGGTTCTGCGGTGTGCCATAATTTTCTTCTGGCTGAGTTGGCATGGAGCGCGTCCAAGGACGAGACATCATTCACTCTGGGGATATATTTTGTGAACTCGTAAGACAAGAAGGAGAGTCGCAAAAGTCAATAATATCACACACAAAAAAACATTTTTAAACTCCAGGGTAGTTTTTGGAAACACACGATTGCGCGCGGAGAAGGACTAGTGCATATCTTACACGCTGGCATAATTATACATTACATCACTCAGGATATGCGTACATAGTCCTGGCATGTTATTTAAACTAGTGCAGTCCTCCAGATCCTACATCATGCGCAAACAGGCTACTTCTCACAACCTATGTACACAAAAACATATTACACAAGTTGATACATCGCATGGCATCTATGCGTACTTAGTCGGAGACGGTGAGGATCTCCCTTGGCCTGCCGAGGGTGAGACGCAGAGACGCTGGGGAATCAACCTCCTCTTCGCTAATAGGTTCCAGACGAGAAATGTTGTGCTGAGCTGATGGAGCAGGTGCCTTAGGCGGAATAACACGAATACGAGTGGGTGGAATAGGTGGGGTAGCACGTATGGGAGTGGGGTGCAACAAGTGGTGCAGAGCGGACGGGAGTGGGTGCAACAAGTGGTGTAGAGCGGACGGGAGTGGGTGCAATAGCCTGGTTAAATTCCTCTGTGGTAGGCAGAGGACGAGCAGTGGTGAGTATGGTAGGTGAGTGAGAGGCTATGGATGACACAAAAGTCAGTGGTGGAGCAGTGTGCAGGACTTCCCTCCTGTTAGCAGCACAGCCATGAACTGAGTCCATGCGTGCAGCTACGAGGTCATCCACCATGCAGTCGAATGCTGCCTCCAGGGCTTGGAGGTACTCGACAAGCATCTCAAAGGCTTCGTCTCGCTCTCCTCTGGGGCAAGAGAAGGAGTAGTGACAGGTGTAAGGCACATGGCATGGAAGGTGGCGGTAGCGACGGGTCTTCATTGCCGGAAGAACATCCCGAAGACGGGCTATCGTCTTGCGGGCAGCCATCTACATAGCATGCCTTTCTGTAGGCATGGCTCTCCCCACGAATCGGAGGCGGCGTTCTTCAGCATGCCCTGCCCTGAATTGCACCGCGGCCTGGTGCATAGTCAGACTGTCGTTGATCTTGTGTGGATAAAGCGTGAATACTGGGCGCACAGATGGCCCCATCGCGACCTGAACGATGAAGGAGAGGAGTTTGACGAACCCCTCAGGCACGTTGGCGAACATCTGAGACTCGCAGTCGTTGCCGGCCATCTACAAAAGTAGGCAAAAATTCTAAGTGGTCAGATCATAAATTTTATGCTGACTCTCAGAAAATGACTACATTTGTAAAAACATGAATAACTCTATCATGCTAATAACCAATTAGCGATCGCACCTAGTGGCTTCCTACAGTCAGCCTGGCTCTGATACCAAGTCTGTCACGACCGGTTTTTCAATAAAAATATTTATTGAGAAAACCAATCTTTAAATCCCAGTATAGGAAAAGTCATCCTTTCTGGTAGACAAAAGCTTGATAAGCAGAGAACCAGTAGCATCAAATATATTACAGGGTTGAGCTGAGGTTGCTCAACAATTTTATTACAGACTCGCCAATATTATACATATGGGCGGATATGACACAGGGGTGGGGTGGCATGCTACTAGCTCGAGGGAAAAGTGGTGGTGGATAACTTGACTTCTACTGGCAGTACATCGAGCGTCGAGGTGAGGCTCGATGAATTTATTCGGGGTTGCGGAAGCGGATAATACAATGACCAAGACAGGATCGCATGGGACTGACTGGGACTCCTCTAGGCGTCGGACTCGCTATCAAACTCTTCATCCATGAGATCGCCTTCATCAGCATCTGGCCAAATCAACAAGCCAGGTGAGTACTTGAAAGTACTCGCAAGACAGTTCGGACAAAAGATATAATCAATGAATGCATGAATGCGTCATGAATAAAGGATGATGCTCATATAACGATGGTAAGATTTGCAGGACTTGATAAATAAAATAAATAGCTGAAACAAAAACCGATCGGGTGTCTGGAGCGATGCCTCGAAAGGTAAATAAATAAAATGCATGCCGCAGTCGGGCGTCTAAGCGACAACACATAAAGGGCTTAAAATAAATGCCACAGTAGGACGTCTGGGCGACATCACATAAAGGGATTTAAAAGAAATTCCACAGTCGGACGTCTGGGCGACATCACAAAAAGGGCTTTAAAAGGGATGCCACAGTCGGACGTCTGGGCGACATCACATAAAGGGCTTTAAAAGAAATGCCACAGTCGGACATCTGGGCGACATCACATAGAGGGCTTTAAAAGAAATACCGCAGTCGGACGTCTGGGCGACATCACAGACAGGGCCTATAATAAGGGTAAATAACAGGTCCACCACCGTCGGACGTCTGAGCGACATCGCAGACAGGGCTTGTAATAAATGTAAACAACAAATTAGTCCATCCACAAGAATAATCTTTTAACCAGATTTATCACACATAAATCCCACCGGAGTTTTGTCACTGGGGCTGATACCTGACAAGATAAGATAATTATAGTACTCGAACAAAGCACAAGATAATTGAAAGATTGAGACTCTGCAGAGTTTGGAAGAACTGAACACAGCCAACGGATTTCCGTAGTCACGAAAGACTAGTTCCGTTTACGGTATTTCAGTAGAAACACATTTAACTAGTACACACCCATTTCACCTCACGTTGCCAGAATCACCCTGGCCAACGTCCAAGAAAAACTTTGAGACGGGGAGGCCACAACCTCGAATAGCATGGGATCAAATTTCTATACGCGCGCTCTAAGGGGTGCCCCCCTCTCAGTCCCAACCGGAAACACCCATGCCCCCTGACCGGATGACGGGCTTTAATCCAGAGCCATGGAACCCTCATCCCGGCCTCTCCACTTGGTGTCTGCCAGGAAAACGATTTGCAACTTACTATGCCATATTCCTTTCGGAAAACATGTGACAGTATAGGATGGAATGAAGGGAAATGTGAATTGTCTCATGATGACACGGAAGTCAAATAATCTGGCATAAGACTGGCATGTCACAACACTGCCATCTTACCCATCCTCATACCAACACATGGCTTTGCAAATATGTATCCAACAACATAATGCTTTCCGAAACTTACTTTCCGATTATGTGCATGAGATATATCATGCAAAGTGATGTTCATAAACATGCCATGACTATACTAAAATGCAAACATGCAACAACACTCATCATATCAAGAGTTCAAACATGCTTGCCTGGTTCGGAGTAGTCGGAGTCTAACTGTGCGAAGTTTGCAGCTCCGTCACCTCCTCCGGTATCTATGGTATAAGAAAAATACGTACGCAACGTAAATACCGTGAGTGTACAGAAAAGTGTTCCAAATATTTGTCAAACAAATATGATAAAAAACTAGACAAAAACCTAAAGAGAACAGAAAAAGAATCACTCAAGAATTCCCTTCTGATAAAAAGTTATAAGTGTTTTAACCCAAGGACTCATCTGTATGAAACAGAAAACTTCTAGGGGGTTCTGCGGAAAAGTACAGATAACTTTCGTTTAATAGAAACGGCTGTGAGGCTGACAGGCGGGCTCCACCTGTCGGGTTTGAAAGTTCAAACAGAGAAACAGAGCGCGACGGCGCCCGAGAGGTGCGGTGGTCGCCGGCGGCGATCCACGGCGAGGCAAGGTGATCGGGGTTTACCTCTGTGATTAGTGCACCATTCCGCGTCTGTGGGTGGTGGTGGTCGCCGGCGAGCACTGTGTCGATGGCGGCCCTAGCTCCGGCAGACGGCGGTTCGGGCAGTCGTGGATCTCGCCGGAGGGAGCTGCGGGGATCAAATAGGAGTGGAGGTTAGTCTCCTAGTTGCTCGAGAGGGTTGCTGACGAGGTTAGAGCACCGGAGACGGCCTCACCGGAGCGAATCGAGGTGGAGGCCAAGGCGGAACGGGGTGGCCGGAGTCGGGGAAGAAGGGCCCCTCGGGGCTCTCGCAGTGGCTGGGCGGGGTCTAGTGGGGTAGAGAAGGTGTGCCGCGGGCGAGAGCAGGCTCGGGGTGCTATATATAGCCGCCCCGAGGCGGTTGCCGAGAACGGGGTTCTCCGGCGAGGTGATTACGGCGGCGCTGCGGTTGTACGGGAGGTTTCAGAGGCTAAACGTCGTCGTGGGTGCTCCATGGTTCCGTTTTGGTGCTAACCGCGTCGGGATTTGGGGGTTTAGGGGGAGCTCGACGGAACGGGGCGGCGCGGGCCCGTCGGCGGCAGGGAGCGCGCTCTGCGCATGCCGTGCCACGACGACGGTGTTGCATGCGTGCGCTGGCAAGGAGGTGGCCACACGGAGCCACCAGGACGCTTGGGCGGCGCCGAACGGCGTTGTGCCTCCGTTCTGCTTCCTGTCGGCCGCTACGGTGCTACGGCCGCCGCAAGACACGCCGGCGCAGGCGGGCCAGGGCGCCACCGACGCCAGGAAGGCGCCAAGCGCGCGTGTGAGGCTCCGTACAAGCAAGCCTGGCCGTGAGCTACGTGCCAAGCGCACTGTGAGCTCGTGACTGAAGTCACTGACGAAGATCGACACTGAATGTCTGAATTTAACTGAACATGACTAGAACAGTGCATGCAAGGTGTTCGACAGAATGATCCAGGCATGTAGGGATTTTTTTCCTTGAGCTGGTGTTTGGTGGAGGGGCCTCTCATTGCATCTAGAGGCTGCCTGAATATTTGTGGAATTTTTGGAGAGGTGTAGATATGAATTTCACCAAATTTGGCAAATCGGGTCCAAACTTGCAGTGAGTGCAATTTGAAATATTTGAACAGGAGAAGAGTGGATCAAGATGGTTCTGGGTTGTGGGTTCAAAGGACTATCCAGGGGTGTTGAGTTGAGGTCAAAAATCAAAAGCATTAGGGCACTTGCTTTGTAATCCACCTAGGTTCAAAAGTAAAGATAGAATTATTTTGGGAGGAGAAATAGTTGGAATAAAATCCAAATATGGATTCTATTAGTTTGGACAGAATGTTAGGGTTGAACTATAGTGGGAGGAAGGGTTTTGGGAAAATTTTACCATAGGAAGCATGGTGAAATTTTTGAAGGGATCAAAACCAAATAAAAGCCCAAAACTAGAAGGGTTTTTTTCATTTTAAATGAAACCAAATCCAAGAAAAGGATTTTTGAGAGGGCAAACTTAGAAGATGGTTTTTAGGAAGGGTTTAAAAGACCTCCTTTCAAACCAAGCAAGGCTCTTTTGAAAAAAAACAAACCACCAAAAATTTTGGAGTGTCACAATACTGAGGCGTACTCTATGGCCAATCAAGGGACATTCTTCTGAAGCCAAACTTGAAGGCACCATGAAGACTTTGATATTTTATATTGTCAATGGCATCAGATTCAACTCCCGGGATTTCTTCATCAGACAACTTGCTGCATCTGGGATTGATCTATTTGGCCTGAAGTTCTATGCTCCATGGGTGATGCGCGTGATCACACTCCATTCTTCTATCGACAATCAGCCCTCAACATGCAATCATCTTGTCTTTCTGCCTGAGGTTGATCTGTCAGTTGAAGCCATCTACCCCGAGCCTGCCAAGGAGCCTCTATATCTTCACAATGTTGATCATCAAAGCTTCACTCAACCAATAGAAGGAGTTCATGTCCCCAATGCTGCTATTCCTGCTTATCCTCTGGCTGGCAATGTGCGTATGCCTCATCGTGCAAATACCAAAGCCACTTCTAGTACGATTGCCCAAAGGCCCCCAAAGCATTCTCGTGTACTCAATGACCGAGAGCTGCTTGTGGCCTTACATCAGAATCAGGACAAACACCACGACTGGCTAAAGCGTTAGATGCGTAGTCTCTTGGTGGGTGTCAATCGCATTCGCAACCTGGCCACCAAGAACTCATTTTTTGCCCATGAAACCTCTCGGCGGTCTTGGAAGAGCCTCACCCTACTATGTTCTGAAGACGATCTTCGCAAAGATGGCTTCACCGAGGGCTTCAAGTTTGATTCCAGGCCTCCACAAAATGCAAGTTGGCGCCACACTCCCTCACTTGAAGATTCTGACTATTCATCTTCAGCTGCAACTGTTGTTGCGAATGTCGTCGATGAAGAAGACAACGCCACTTCACCGACTATGGCTACACTGCATCAGGCCCTTCTACACCACCAAACTCCAACGCTGACCCTGCTCCAGCTTCTGCTCCTTCTGAGAATGAGTAGATGCTCTATGCCTTCAAACCTTTTTGGTCATTACTAACAAAAGGGGGAGAAGCATATGACTTGATAGTATTCAAGTGGGTCCTTATGGGGGGTTGCATTATTTTGCCAAGTACTTACAACTCTCGTCTTTTGATACATCTGGTTCTTTTAGTTGTAACACTTACTCGATGGTCGTTTGCTACTTTTTCTGCTACTCTATGATGCGATGATAAATTCCGCATGAAGTTATTCTGCAGACGTCCATTTTCCATTATGCATATCATTATCTTCATTATCTTTCTATATGCATAATGCATTGTCTTCACACTTTGAAGATGGCCTCCGCAAAGCAAAACCTGCCATGTGCATTTGCATTCAAAAGCAAATCATTCATATGCACATCTTCAGGGGGAGCCTCGTCATATGTATGAAGACAATACTCACAACACTGAACTTTCACATACTTTTTTCCCTGTTGAAAACTTTAAACAGTTTGTCATCAATCACCAAAAAGGGGGGATTGTAAGTGCATCTAGTGCCACCCCCTGGTTGGTTTTGGAGTATTGACGACAAACTTGCCTAGTTGAGGGACTAATGTGTTTGTGAGAATTGCAGGATAACACAGGTAGTAGTCCCATATTGATTCGGTTTACCTACCAGAGATGACCCCTAAAAATGTGTGATGACATTAAAGACAATGGTGGTCTGTGAAGATATTCACATTGAAGTCTATGACATGAGAAGACATCGCATGAAGACTATGGAGTGCGAAGACATAGTTGTTTCGTAGTTTCCTTTTCTTCTTTGTTGAGTCATTGCAACCATCGTACTATTAAGTGGGGTCCAAGTGAACAAAGTCAGAGTGACTGAAATGATGCTCAACCAAATCCTATGTCTTCGAGCGAAGACAATGAGAGCAAATCTTATCCAGAGCTGGATGAGTCAGCTTTACTTGTAGCCCAAGTCAAGCTGCCGCGTGTGTTTGAAATCTGACCGTTGGTCACGTGTCAGTTCCTTAGTGACCTAGGGTCATTTTGGACAAATCAGGTCGGGTTGCCTCCTAGCTATAAATAGCCCACCCCCTACACCATAAATTGGTGGCTCCTCAGAGTTAGTGCACATCTTTTGTCGTTTGACAGCAACCCACCTCCGAAGCCTTTGAGAGAGTAATCCTTGCGAGGACAAGCCCAAAACACCCAGAGACAAAGAGTGTTAGGCATCACTAAAGTCTTTCTGTCCGCGTGATCTGAAGACTTATTACACTTGAGGACTGTGAATCCTCCAGTCGGTTAGGCGTCGCATTTTGAGCATCCAAGGGTCATTGTGGATTGTCGGTGAACAAAGTCTGTGAAGGTTTGGAAGTCTCCCTTGAAGACTTACCAGAGTGATTGGGTGAGGACTAAGTGTTCTTAGCTCAAGGGGAATAAGGTGAAGATGCGGTCTTCTGAGTTGAATCTCAGCCTCCCTAACCAGACGTACAGTTGTCACAACAACTGGAATTCGTCCAACAAATCCCTATCCTCTCCGAGCAACTGGTTCCATCTTTCACCTCTCTTTACTTATAGTTTGTCTTCCTGAAGTCATTGCTCATTTGTCTGATCTGATTGACTTCACTGAGTGAAGACTTTTTACTGTTTGGCTTCATACTATCTTCCATCCTGATCCATACTACCTAGCTGCTGATAGTCTTCGTGCTTTCACTACATTGCTTACTTGACTATTGCTTGTCTAGTGTAGTCTACCTTCCACTGCATATCAATAGGTTCATTTCTATTGTTTGTCTTCAAAGCATTCATGTTTTGAAGACTTTCATAAAAATCGCCTATTCACCCCCCGCCCCCTATTCGAATACTAGCACTTTCAATTGGTATCATAGCAAGGTGCTCGCTTGTTCTGTGTGATTCGGTTTAACCACCTGGAGTTTAGCTATGTCGACTCCAGGGATAATCAAGGTCTCTGTTGTGTGCCATGTCTTTGATGGCACTGATTACCCGTACTAAAAGAATAAGATGTGTATGCATCTTGAAGCCATTGACGTTGATCTCTAGTATGTCGTCTAGAATGGCATTCCCAAGGTCGGTGAAGGTGTCACTGCTGCTGATGTCAAGAGGTTCATTCAACTGGACTCAACTGCCAAGAACATCATCTGTGGTCATCTGACCAAAGGATAGTATGGTCGTGTGAGTGATCTGGAAACTGCGAAGCTAGTCTAGGACTGGCTTTCCAAGGTCAACAAAGGCATCTCAACATAGAGAGATTCAAGGATTAGTGTTCTTCGCAATATCTTCAACCGCTTCAAGAGAAATGACAATGAGAATGTCCAGCTCACATTTGATCGCCTCACTGATATCACAAATGAGCTTCATGCACTCGGCGCCACTGAGATCACCAAGCACGAAATCGTCAACACACTTCTGAGATCACTTGACAGCTCATTTGACACCCTGGCCCTTATGATTCAAGAGCACCCTGACTTCAAGGCTCTCGATCCATCTGACATACTTGAGAGGCTCAACACACATGAGTTCCAGCTATCTGAGAAAAGAGATATCTATGGTCCCAACTATGGTCGTACTCGCGCTTTGAAGGCAAAGGTTGTTTCCTTGTCTGAAGAAGAATTTGACTGCAGTTCTGGGGATCCTGAAGATATTGGAAACGAGCTTGCTATGCTTGTGAAGAAGTTCCAGAAGTTCACTAAAAAGAAAGACTTTAGAAAGTCTTCAAGATCCAGCTCTAGAAATGATGAAGCTTCCTCTCGTGATCACAAGAAGAGAACATGCCAAAAGTGCAAGAAACCTGGTCACTACATCTCTGAGTGTCCACAGTGAGACAATGAGACAAAGAAGAAGAAGAAGGGCAAGGAATATGATTCTGATGACAAGAAGAAGAAGAAATCCTCAAAGTCTTCTTCCAAGTCTTCGTCGAAGTCTTCATCACACAAGAAGAGATCATCAAGCAAGGCTCGTGCGTTTGTTGGCAAGGAGATGGATTCAGAGGAGGAGTCTGCATCTAAGGAGGCAGAGGTGAGGTCTGAAAAGGAATCTGATCCTGGAGTACCAAGTCTGGCTCTAGCTTCTGCGTATGTCGCCAAGTCCATCTTCAACACTGAAGACAATGGCCTCGTCACCAACGCTGATGCCAAGGATGAGGATGACTCTGCTCCCACCTACTTCTTCATGGCACATGGTGCCAAGGTAAAATCACGCGATGCTTACTTTCAAACATCAAGTGAAGATGCCTCTGAATGTGAATCTAAACCTAGCTACATAACACTCGCTAAAATTGCAACTGAAAAACAGAATGCTATGGAACATATTCAAAAATTGTTAGATAAAAGTGATGACCTGGTGGATGCGGAAATGACCCAAACTTAGTCCTTAACTGAAGACATTAAAAATCTTCATGTTAAGTACAAGGAACTTGAAAGTCATCATGAAACACTCTCAACTTCTCATGAAAAGCTCTCAACTTCTCATGAAAAGCTCTCCTATGATTATCTTCAAAGGAAGCAAGAGCTTGAGAAATTGAGATCGGCTCATGAAGATCTTCAAAAGGAGATCGAGTCACTCCGTGCTCAATAGATCAGTTCCGCTCAGGAAGGATTTGAACCACCATGTCTAAAATGTCTTGAGCGTGATAATGTTGTCTGTGTTGCTGAATGTTCAACTGCTACTACTGTTGCAATATCTTCAACTGGTAATGTGGTAACTAACCCCTCTGCTGAGGATACCACTACTATTGTTGATGAGAATGCCAGGTTGAAGACATTGCTTGAGACAGCAATGTACAAAAGTCTCAAAGGGCATCAGACACTATGTGATGTCCTCAAAAAACATATTCTAAACTGAAACCCTAGGAAAGAGGGTGTTGGGTTCGAGAGGAAAATGAATGTTGATGGTTCTTACTGGATGCCTGAGAAGTACCCCAAAACCACATGGGTTGCTGCAAAGGGACCTTCAGTGGATCCATCCACCTTATCTGGCTTCTCTTGTGCTAACCCAATTATCATTGATGAATCCTTTGATGCAAACTATAAACTGTTCAGGAATCATAATGGTGGAGTGTTTGCCAGATATATTGGTACTAACTGCAGGAACAGACCACCTCTTAAGAAGATCTGGGTACCCAAAAGTTGTCTTGAAAGTCGTCCCATGAATGTCATCATGACACCACCGAGGAAGAAGACAAATCCCAGACCAAAGGCTTCATATGGTCCAAATTCTTCATACAAACAGAGGACTCACCAGAGTCACCCTAATGCCAATGTTTTGCAGGGAAACCATACTTAAACTTTTGAATATGAGCGTGTTTCGTCAAATCGCTATGTTCATAAGACCAAAAACGTTTCTCCTTATTCTTATGAGTATTATTCACCTCCTGCAAGGCTATTTGCTAGGGCTCCAAAGCCGAAGTTCTGAGATGCTGCACTTAGACTCATTGCTTCTAAGCCACCCCTGAAGATATGGGTGGTTAAGAAAACTTAACTCTCTTTTGCAGGGAAAGGTCTCCAGCCAAAAATCAAAGGCATCTGATGCTTATGCCGAGGACCTTAAACATCTTGTGGGACGCAAGAAAAAATGTCCAAATGGTATTACTATGTATTTCGTCCCGGGATTCCTTGACAGTCATCCTATTTATCCTAACCAAGATCTGAACTTTCATATTTCGTTTGTTCGTCAAATGTTTCTGCTTCACAATACCCTTGGTGAAGTCTATTCCCCAAACTGTACTATAGGATATGACACCAAAGGCTTCAGAATGGATAATGGATAGTGGATGCACTAACCACATGACTGGTGATCGAAGTTTCTGATGGATTCAACCCTACGCCCGTCTGACAAAAGTCACATCACATTTGCTAACAATGGTAAAAGCAAGGTATTGGGTCTGGGTAGAGTTGCAATATCAAGGGATCATCACATGGATAAAGCGATGCTTGTTGAATCCCTTGGTTTCAACTTAATGTCTGTCTCAATGCTTTGTGATCTGAACATGACTGTGATATTTGGAAAATATTGTTGCCTTGTGCTTATGGAATCTGACAAGTCTCTAGTCTTTGAAGTGTATCGAAAAGATGATCTGTATATGGTAGATTTCTCAGCAGGACCACAGTTGGTCGTATGTCTTCTAGCAAAAGCTTCAGAGTGCTGGCTCTGCATCAGAGGCTAGGACATGCTGGCATGAGGAACTTGTACACTCTCACGAAGAAGAATTATGTCATAGGCATCGAGGGCGTCAAGTTCAAGAAGGATCATCTGTGTGGTGCTTGTGAAGCTGGGAAGATGACTAGGGCCAAGCATCCCTCGAAGACAATCATGACGACATCAAGTCCCTTCGAGCTGCTTCACATATACTTATTCGGCCGTACTCACTACTCTTCTCTTACTACCACTGCTTGTCTCTATGGCTTAGTCATTGTTGATGATTACTCAAGATATACATGGGTGCATATAATCCTCTACAAGACTGAAGTGTAGTATGTCTTCAAACGATTCACCAATCGTGCCATGATGAACTATGACATCAAGATCAAGCACACCAGAAGTGACAACGGCACAGAATTCAAGAACACCAGCCTCGACACTTATCTTGATACACTGGGCATCACTCATGAGTTCTCAGCTCCTTACACACCTCAGCAGAATGGCCTCGTGGAGCGCAAGAACAGAACCCTCATTGAGATGGCTCGGATGATGCTTGATGGCTACAAGACTCCAAGGAAGTTCTGGCCTGAAGCCATTGATACTGCATGCCATGTCATCAACCATGTTTATCTTCACTAGCTTCTAAAGAAGACATCATATGAGTTGCTACATGGTAAGAAGCCAAACATCAGTTACTTCAGAGTATTTGGTGCTAGGTGCTGGATCAAGGATCCACATCACACTTCAAAATTTGCACCGAAAGCACATGAAGGTTTTATGCTTGGATATGGAAAGGATTCGCACTCCTACAAAGTATTCAACCTCTTTCACTATAAAGTGGTTGAAACTGTGGATGTGCAGTTCGATGAGACTAACGGCTCGCAAAGAGAGAATCATAGCTTCAGAAGCTCAGGCTGAAGAAGAAATCATCATTGCACCAAATCAACCCGAAGACAATGCTCACCCTGAAGTCAATGCTAAAGCTGAAGACAATGATCTGGAAGGGCAAAATCTTCATCCAGTTCATCCCCGTGTTGCAAATGAAGCACATATTGAGAAGATAATTGATAGCATCAATGCACCTGGTCCACTCACTCGTTCAAGAGCAACACAGCTAGCAAATTTCTGTGGGCACTTTGCATTAGTCTCTGTATCTGAACCCAAGAAAGTTGTTGAAGCCTTCATGGAACCTGAATGGATTCAAGCCATGCAAGAAGAGCTTCATCAGTTCAAGCTGAACAATGTATGGGAACTGGTCAAGCATCCTAATCCTCGCAATCACAATATCATAGGCACCAAATGGATCTATCACAACAAACAAGATGAGCCTGGTCAAGTTGTCAGAAACAAGGTTCGTCAAGTTGCTCAAGGCTACACTCACGTACAAGGGATTGACTTCGATGAAACATTCGCTCCCGTGGCAAGGCTTGAAGCCATTCGCATACTGAAAGTGCTAGTTATCGACTAGAGGGGGGGTGAATAGGCGATTTTTATCAAAGTCTTCAATACATGGAAGTTTCGAAGACAAACAATAGAAATGACCTAATTGATATGCAGCGGAAGATAAACTACACAAAGCAAGCCATAGTCAAGTATGCAATAGTGGTAACGTACGAAGACTAATAGCAGCTAGGTAGTAAGGATCAGGATGGAAGATAGTATGAAGCCAATCAACAATAGTAGTCAAACATTGAAGTCAAACAGATAAGACAGATAAGCAATGACTTCACGAAGACAAACTCAAAGTAAAGGAGGGAAGGGATAGAACCAGTCACTTGTTGAAGACACAGGATTTGTTGGACCAGTTCCAGTTGCTGTGACAACTGTACATCTGGTTAGGGAGGCTGAGATTCAACTCACAAGACCGTGTCTTCACCTTATTCCCCTTGAGCTAAGGACACCTAGTCCTCGCCCAATCACTCTGGTAAGTCTTCAAGGTAGACTTCCGAACCTTCACAGACTTCGTTCACCCGGCAATCCACAATGACTCTTGGATGCTCAGAACGCGACACCTAACCGGCTGGAGGATACATAGTCCTCAAGTGTAATAAGTCTTCAGGTCACACAGACAGAAAGACTTTAGTGATGCCTAACACTCTTTGGCTCTGGGTGTTTGGGCTTTGTCCTCGCAAGGATTTCTCTCTCAAAGGCTTCGAGGTGGGTTGCTCTCAAAACGACAAAAGCCATAAACTAACTCTGAGCAGCCACCAATTTATGGTGTAGGGGGTGGGCTATTTATAGCCACAAGGCAACCCGACTTGATATGTCCGAAATGACCCTGGGTCACTAAGGAACTGACACGTGTTCCAACGATCAGATTTCAAACACACACGGCAACTTTACTTGGGCTACAAGCAAAGCTAACTCATCGAGCTCTGGATAAGATTTTCTCTCATTGTCTTCACTTGAAGACATAGGATTTGGGTTGAGCATCACTTCAGTCACTCTGACTTAGTTCACTTGGACCCCACTTAACAGTACGGTGGTTCCTATGACTCAACACAGAAGAAAAGGAAACAACGAAACAACTCAGTCTTCGCGCTCCATAGTCTTCACTCAATGTCTTCTCATGTCAAAGTCTTCAATGTGAACCTCTTCACACACCACCATTGTCTTCAATGTCTTCATACCTTTTTACGGGTCATCTCTGGTAGGTAAACCGAATCAATGAGGGACACTACCTGCGTTATCCTGCAATTCTCACAAACGCATTAGTCCCTCAACCAACTTTGTTGTCAATACTCCAAAACCAACTAGGGGTGGCACTAGATGCACTTACAATCTCCCCCTTTTTGGTGATTGATGACAAACTGGTTGAAGTTTTCAACGGGAAAGAAGTATGTGAAATTGTAAAGGATAGTGCATTGTCTTCATAAGTGGAAAGGGCTCCCCCTGAAGATGTGCATATAAATAATTTGCTTTTGGAATGCAAATGCACATGGCAGGTTGTACTTGTGGAGATCCACTTCAACTTATGAGGATAATTCATCATGCATGAAATGATATAGCTAAGAGAATGACATGCATAATGAAAATGGACGTCTGCAGAATGATCTATGTGTGGAAGTTATCATCGCACGTGGAAACGCAAATATGTGGCAGACGACCATCAAGTTTAAGTGTTACAACTCAAAGAACGAAATGTATCAAAAGCAAGAGTTGTAAACACTAGGAAAAAATATAAAGCAACCTCCCTTATGAACCCGCTTGAAGACTATCAAACGCATACGCTTCTCCACCTTTTGTCAGTAATGACCAAAAAGGTTTGAAGACATAGAGCATCTACTCGTCCTCATGAGGAGTAGTTGAAGCAGCAGGGTTGTTGTTGTTGTTTGGCGGTGCAGACGAACTCGGTGCAGTGTCAATGCGTGCAGAAGTAGGGGGTGGTGAAGTAGCATCGTCTTCATCATCGATCACATTGGCGTTGACAGTTGCCGCGGAGGAAGAATAGTCAGAGTCTTCAAGAGATGGAGTTCTTCGTAGGACATCATTCCATGGAGGAGTGGAGTCAAACTTGAATCTTTCAGTGAAGCCATCGTCTTGAAGATCAGCTTTAGCACTGAGTAGGGTCAAACTCTTCCATGAACGCCGACAAGTTTCGTGAGTGACAAATGCATTCTTGGTGGCAAGGTTTCGAATGCGATTTACATCCACCAAGAGGCTTTGCATCTGATGCTTCAGCCAAAAATGATGCTTATCTTGCTTCTGATGTAGGGCCACAAGAAGTTCTCGGTCATTAAGGACCTGAGAGCGCTTCCGAGGCCTTTGAGAAATTGTGCTCTCAGTAGCTTCAGTTGGTGCACGATGAGGCAGACGAGTATTCCTAGCCATTGGATAGACACGCGTGACAGCTTGGACTCCTTCCATAGGCTGAGTGAAGCTTTAATGTTCGGCATTCTGAAGACAAAGAGGCTTCATGGCAGGTTCTGGGTATATGGCTTCAACTGACATATCAACCTCTGGTAGGAAGATCACATGATTGCAAGCAGACGGATGATAGTTGACAGCAGAGTGTTGCTTGATGAGGCGCATGACCCATGGAGCATAGAACTTCAGTCCGAAAAGGTCAGATCCAGATGCAGCCAGTTGCCTGATGAAGAAATCATGTGCATTGAAGCTGATGCACTTGAGGATGTAAAAGACCAATGTCTTCATGGCTCCTTCAAGTTTTGCAGCTGATGAATGTCCTTTGATCGGCCATAGAGTCCACCTGATGATATGATATATAGTGCGCGGCAGATACTCAAGGTCATCAACAAAGAACTCCTTTGGATATTCAGCATCACGTGGCAAAGGCTTCATCATGCTCAACATCTGGCTCATATTGGGTTCAGGCTTATGGAAGATGCTTTCCAGTGCATTGCGGTGTTTTTGACAACCAGGTTCATATAGATCTCGGGGAGTGGATAGGCCTGTAAGCTCAATGATGTCAAGAGCTTTGGCTTCATGATGAACATTTCCTGTCATCCACTCGAGAACCCAGGTCTTGATATCTCTGTTGTAGCCGCGAATGTGGAGGGTAGCATAGAATTGAAGCAATAGCTCTTCATTCCAATGTTCTTTGTCTGTGACAAAGCTGAGCAGACCAGCATCACAAAAACAATCAAGTGCTTCTTCTAAGCACGGCAGTCCAGCAATGGCTTCAGTGTCGAGGCGCATATGAGGGAAAATGCGCCCTTGATCATACAGAACACAGGAGTAATAGCTTCGCTGCTGATGACTCCAGAACCGATCTGATGATATTCTTGGCTTTGTGTAGGGGTTCTTTGAGCTGTCAAAGAATGTATTGTGGCTTTTGAAGCCATTTGCATTGAAAGACCCGACAGATGTGGCAGTACCTGGAAACCGTGGCAATCTTGGCTTTGGCTTCTGGACCTGAGGCCTATGCTCAATGTGATAGTCAAATTGAGGACCAGAGATAGTAGGCGGAGCGACCAGAATGGGCCATCTTACTGTGATTAGCTCGCCATGGTTGTATGCTTGCTCGATTGTATAGGGCCTTGGTGGAGGAACAGGAGTAGTGGCAGCAGCTGAGGCTTCAGGCTGCACAACAGGTGCTTCAGGAGCAGTTGCCTCATTTCTTTCAGGCACACTGTTTGGTTCAAGCTCCACATTAGCTTCATCCATGACAACGTCATGGGCTTCACTTGCGTTGGTAGTGGCAGCTCATGATTTTCAACCTCCACTTGCTGAGCTGGAGGGTCAGGCACAGACACATTCACTTCATGAACAGTTTCTTCAGGAATGGGGGGAGTATGGACACGTTCTTCTTGACGTTCTTCATCGGCTGATGCAGCCAGATTGTCTTCAGCAGCTGGGGCTTCAGACTCGGAGACATTCACAGCAGAAGTGGCTTCTAAAAACACTTGACGTGCAACAGGTTGATGGTGCACTTCTCCTTCTGGAACGCTCGGAAGAGGGGCTTGAGGCCTTGGTCCTTTGTGAAGCCTTTGTAGTACAGGCGACGCCTTTGGAGATGGAGTGGGCAGGTCCTCATCCTCTTCAACTTGCACAGATGGTGTGGTTTGTTATTGTTGGGGAGTACTGGGGGAGTCTTGGTGTTATGGGCGATCAGCCCATGAAGCATCCTGAGCAATTGGCGTCAGAGGACGACCAATGCTGATAAGTTCGCTGTTCATGAGAACGGGCGATGATACCACATTGTATTCAATTTGAGGAAGAACTTCATCATCTTCAACATTGTCATTGTGACCAATGTCTTCAGTAGTGATGGGATCAACTGCTGGCTCTTCAGCTTCAGGAGCCTCTATGGAAGCAGGCTCATGAACAGTCATGCGAAGTTCTTGGGATGCAGATGCAGGACAAACCACTGAGATGGGTTCAACAACAAGGGGCTCTGTGGGAGCAGCCCGACTCTTCTTGATCTTGTGCTTCTTCTTGGAGGGAGCAGCTTCAGAGGCTTCAGTATTCTTTCTCTTTCTAGCTTCAGCCTCTGCAGCCCTCGTCTTCTTCTGTTCTGAAGCGGTAGTAGTGACCTTTGGCTTCGAGCCAGGCATGCTGCTTGGGAAGATAATGCGAGGTGCTTCTTGACTTGAAGGTGCAGGTTGGGCAGTGGAGAGCTTCTTCTTCTTTGCTGCCATCCTGGGGTCAATGCCAGGACGGCCAAGAGACTTGCGCTTCTTAGCCTCATTGTAGGCAAGCACACACTTGTCAGCCAGACTCTTCATACGCTCTCTGGAGCCTCGAGCTTCTTCACGCTTCTTGTGAAAGGCTTCTTTGAGCTCGTGCTGCATAATCTTGAAGTTCTTGACATCTTGCATGCTGAGCTTTGCCACATGCTTCTTGAACTGAGCCTTTTCATAGTCAATTTTGTTTTTCAGCTCAATGATGCGCTGAGCAATAGCTAGCTCAGAAGCAATGGCGCCATTGAAGGCGACGCTGAGGCCAATTGGAAGTTGCAGATCATCAAAGCTGAGGTTTGGTGTGTCAAACCACTCATCAATGAAGTTATGAATGATTGCCACGTCAAATAGAGGCAAGTTGTTGAAGATCTCTGCTTCTTCCTTGCTCTTGATCAGTTGCTCAAGAGCATCATCTGCAAGATCGTCATCGCTAGACAGATCAATGTGCTCTTCACGCAGAATAGCAGCAAGAGTCAAAGCCAGATCAGTACTCTTGACGATTTTCTTTTTCTTCTCCGTCTTCTTGGAGATGCGTGAAAGATCTTCAGACTGCACACTGGCTTCAGGAGGTGCAGTGGCCAGTGGCTTCACACGAGAAGCTTTTGGAGGTGCAACTGATGTTGAAGCCTTAGTTTTCTTTGGCTTCTGCGGCCTTGGAGGAGGAGCTGGGGCTTCACCAGAATCTGCATCATCATCAGAATGATCTACTTTGGCACCATGGACCATGATGTAAGTGATGAGGCCATCAAGGTTGGAGAAGGGGCCGATGACATTGGGTTCTGCATCACGTGGGCCGTCAGCACGGGGAGTAGAGGGACCAGGATTGAAGTCCAATCCCAATGACTTCTTGTTTTCTTTGGCCGATGCCTTTTCGTGCTGGAAGTTGCACTTGAAGAGATTGTCGTCACGAAACCAGAGCAATGATGTTGGGTCGGCATTTGCAGGCTGAGGTCCATGGACCATGCAGGGATAGAAACCCTGAGCAATAGCTTCAGCTCTGTTCTTGGGTTGAAGGCCTCGATAGAGAATATCACCCCAAGGACTTTTGATGGCATTCTTCTCAGCATATTCCTGGGTCACGAACTTGTACTTGAACCATTGTTCAGCCCAATAGCATCGAATCCATTGGATTTGGGTCTTGCGCTGATTGTAATCTTCTTCAGGATCTGTTTTGTAGATTTCTGCAAGATCATCAGGCAAATCCCTTGATATTCCTCCTCGACGCTGTCTGCCACCCTTCTTTACTGATTTCTCTGTAGCCATGAAGTTCAAACTGAATGGCTTCAATATGTTCAAAGGCTTCAAAGGCTTTCGCTTGCTGGTCAGACAGGAACTGGCTTCGGGAGATTCAATGTGTTGCTGTAAGAATTCTGCAAATGAATGCAGACTATGAGAACCTAGGGATTCTCCCACGGACATGTACCTGTGACAGCATTAGAGATGCGAGAGAAGGGGAAGAGGTCATATGCATTCTCAGAAGATTTTGAAGATAAATCAGTTTGAAGAAGACATTCACTTATATGTTAAGAGTCGGTTCCAGATTTGTACGAATCCATGAATAAGTACAAGTGAGGAATCTAACTAGATGTGAAGCTTAAGTGAATATACTAGGCAGTATGAGATGCAGACAGAGTAGATCTAACTTTGTATAGACAGAAACCAATTTTGGTGAATTGGATGAATCATTGAGGATCAAAAAGATGGTAAAAATAGAGTTATATTTACCACACGATGAACTGCTAGATGGGATGAAAGGAGACCGAGCAGTTCAATCCACCGTGCCCTAACTTGGCGACGGAGGACACCTACGGCGGCGGCGGAGAGGACGATGCCTGCGGACGGCGTGAGGATAGTGTCGGAGAAGTCGCAACGGCTAAGCGCTTCGTTGCCGGCGTCGTCGAAAGCTAGCGGTGGCGCTAGGGTTTTGACGAGGTGGAGAGGTGGAAGAAGGTTTTCTTGACCGCAGAGGACACATATTTATAAGTAGGTGTGCGGCACAGTGCAATCACGCAGGTGCCCCTGTCTGTTCACATCCGTGGGACACGTGGCAAGCATGCAACATACTCAGAGTTGTCCCACGTTCCCACGCCCGCCAAGTTTGTCGGATGGTTGTTCCGGCTTCTCCGGATATCGACAATAAAGATGAATCATTTAAATAGGACTTGATGTTTGTCTCTGTATCTTCTGCTGACAAGGATGCAGAGAAGACATTCGACAGTTTCAACAGAATGCATATGATTTGGACAGATAGAGTTTGAGATAGTAAGCATAGAGAGATTAGGGTCCGATCATATTCACTTAGTTCAAAAGATTCAACAGTGAAGACATAGCTATAAGTGAA